>NC_090899.1:2898718-3103981 GCF_040956055.1 Brachionichthys hirsutus
CTGCAGCCGCTGAAATCCAGCCCACAGTAATGAGTTCGGAGGAGGAGGGGGGTTTAATTCCACACTCTCAGACGAGTGTAATGAGGTTCACCTACAGAAAAGCGGTCAGGGGTCTGATAGGGAGGGCTAAAAAAGGAGTACCCCAGATGTGAACTGCGCAATGCATCGCATACGAGGCCTTAAAGTCTATTAATTACACATCAAAAGATGCAGCGAATGCAGTAAGGACGGACACGATTTATGCTGGGGGGGGGTGTTTAAAACGTCCCGCACATCCCGGTTTGTACTCAGAGACGCGCCGCAGCAGAGGGTGAAGACGACCGGACAGAAATACGCGAAGTTTTACGCGTCGAGAAAAAGTTTCGATGGTTTTCCGAAAGTTGCCCGGCGTGTCCGCGTCGGCCATGGGGCTGCGCCTCTCCCAGAAGTTCGTCTTCCTGCTCTTTCTGTCCGGTTTGGTGACGCTTTGCTTCGGGGCGCTTTTCCTTCTGCCCGACTCCGTCCGACTAAAACGCATTTTTCTGTCCAAGACCGAAACCCAGCCCGTCACCGTCGGGTCCGAAAACGACGCCAGGGAGCACTTAAAAAGAGCCAAGGAGCAACAACAGGAGCGCCCTGGTGCCGTGACCTCCACCAGAGGAGGCGGGGAGACCAGCACCAAGCTGAGAACCTGGAGCCGCAAGCCCTCCTCGCCTCGCGTGGGGGCCGGGGGCAAAGCGCCCCAGGAGGATCTGACTCCGCTCGGACCCAGAACCGAATCCGCCTCGGAGAGGGCGACCGTTTCCGGCCACGGCGCGCACCCGGATACTTTCAGCTACGGCAGATTCAAAAGGTGCCTCCTCAAGCCGCCGCTGGGGAGGCTCGGCGGCAAGCCGAGCGACCCGAAGACCGACGAGCGCCGGGAGAAAGTCAAAGAGGTGAGGGTGCGTCAAGGTCTATGGGGGGGGGGGGTCAAAGGTCATTTACCTATATCACTTTGGCCAGGAGCTCTGTTCTAGTCTCAAAAGTTTTCGACGTGCTCCTGTGTTGCCGCAAACTCAAAAGGCCTTGTTTTTTTTATGCTGGAGGTCAAGAGGTCAAGACAACTTTACACCCCCTTCATTAATAACAGCGCCGGTTAAAACGCAGTCGACTGCAGGGATGGGAGTCAGGGATGGGAGTCTTTTTAGCAGGCGGTCAGCTAAACTTCATCTCAGCGCCTTTGAAAGTAATAAAAGTAACGCCCTTTATTTATAAAGTAATTCGGGTTTAGAGCCAAACCCGTTTCACTTCTTCCGGCGCATCGATGGATTCACCAACGCCGAGATGCCGAGAACAGCCGGCATTCCGTAATTCCGCCTCCTCCGTGTTTCAGGGGAGGAGAGGAATTCTCGGCTTCCATTGTCCTCCTGATAGACGGATTCAGGAATGAATTAAACATCAAACAAGAGATAATACAAACATCTTATAATGTTGCTGTCGTGCAAGTCCAAGTTATTAGATCTGAAATCCCTTCTTAGCCATAACGACCCTGTCTGAATGAAATGGCGTTGCAAAGCCGGGGGCCTCTGAGCGCCGTGACCTGCCCTAAGCCCCCCCCCCCCCTCCCCCCCCACGCTGCACAGGTGAGCCTGAAGCTGAAAGTAAAGCCTGTGTTCCACAGAATAACAGGAAGGAAGATGCACAGAAATGTCAGGTAAAAACATCAGAGCCCAGCGAAGCCGCTTTATTTCTTTAGTCACGGCGGGTGATAAAAGCTTCTTACGCCGCAGGAAGTCGCTGGTCAGGAGAGATGGAGGGAGGGACACGGGGGAGATGCTGAACATCCTTTTTGCATTCATGGCCCTTTCTTTTTTTGCTGCACTCCCTTTGTTGTGGGGGCATTCGCTCCGGGGCAAGTATGTCTGTTTCGAAATTCTGTTCTGGAAGTGTGTGTGTGCGTGTGTGTAGGTGTGTGCGTGTGTGTGTGTGTGTGTGTGTGTGTGTGCGTGTATGTACTGGTATATGTTTCTTTGTAGATAATTCCATGATACAGATAGGCTGCTTTCTATGGGCGTATTTGTTTGTTTTTGCCGTGTGTGTGTGTGTCCTCTTGCTCTGTCTGTGTGTGTTTGCTGTGTCCTCTTGCTTTGTCTGTGTGTGTTTGCTGTGTCCTCTTGCTCTGTCTGTGTGTGTTTGCTGTGTCCTCTTGATCCGTGTGTCTGTTTGTGTGTGTGTGTGTGTATGTGTGTGTGTGTGTTACTGCAGCGGCAGGAATGGAGGATTAAATCACATCTTGAAACAATAACATTCCTGAGTTTGCCAGGCCTGTAAGCAAATGAATCTATCGTGTGAAAAGACGTTCAGTATTTTACTAAATCGATAGTTAGCGTTATCAATACAGAATTGATTAATCATTAAGAAGACCCCCCTCCACGTCCGCTTTGGGCTGAAGCTCTTTGCCGCTGACATTTTAGACGATGCATTGATTTTGTACTTTGGCTGTAATTTAAAGATGATGATGTAATATCCAGTTGAAGGCTGTCCTTTGCATCCTGCAGGTTTTGCCCTCTTCTGCCACACAGAGCTAAAAGTCAAGCTGCCATTGATTATCTCTACCATCCCTGGTTTGCGTGTGAATGCACGGTTCAACGCCTCCCCGCGGCTTTGCGTGCTTTCTCTTCTCAGTGACGTGGCCCAGTCAACGGTTTGCAGATGTTTTCCCAGAAATTCGCCTCCTTGTTCTTTGCCGCCACGCTCCCATATTTGCACATCCTTTTTAAATACGGCCTCGCTGGTCTATTTGCTCGCTGTGCTTGTCCGAGGGCCCCCGTGTCTCTGTTTATTGAGGCCCGCTGGCAGCAGTTTCCAGAAACAGTCCCGGACTGGAATCCATGCATGTCCCGACCACGTTCTGCAGCAGAGGAGGGCTCGGCGCCACGAGCGGCCGGCGGACACGTTTCCGGCTGCACTCAAGTAAACGTGCACTTTTCTCAGGTTTCATCGTCAACGTTTTCACAACATCGGTCCTCCCTTCCGGGGCCATTCCTTGGAAGTACATTTATCTCCAGTTGACAGTACTGCTGACACAATGAGGTCAGTGTGAGTTTACGGCTTAATCCTGCCTTCTGCAGGATCATGAATACTTGGGGGGGGGGGGACATTCGCACAGGGACATTCGTTCCCGACAGGATTTTCAGTGTTCCCGTCATTAGGATTTATCTTCTGATAAGACAAAAAAAATCACAAGTGGTGGGGGCCTTGGCACCAACTTTCTGAACTTCTGGAATTAAAGGCTGAGACAAAGGAAGTGGATGATTTGCTGCCACTTCCTGCCTAGGTGTGGAATAAAATGCAACCCTCCTCGTCCTCATCCATCCTGATCCAACAAATGGGAAGGAAAAACAATAGAGACGGTATCCTGCGTGTACCCGAGTTTCGGCCCCCTGCTGTTATTCCTGCCTAATTGGTCATAAACAACATGCGTAGCTGTGTCCATGGCATAATTGCTAGACATTAGGAGGACGCAGCTCGTCCCCACATGTCTTCACTCATCTCTTCATAGTGCTAGCGAGTAAAAAAACAAATCGGTGTCTCCTCTTCCTGCTCCTCGGTGGTGCCGCCCCGGGCATGTTCCCTGCGTCACCAGCGAGCCACTAGTGAGCTGCTGTTGCACGAGTTGACCTCGCCGCCTTGTTGCTGTTTTGTTGTGACACGATTTCGTCCTACTTTAAAGACGCCGGAATCACGCTCTCAAGCCTTTGACCCACAATTTAGCCGTTTCCCCGGAGGACAACGTCATCTTTCATGCGATGGCCTTTGCTGGTCATCACGCTTTCCAGCGGGATTGAAACGGAAAATGCATCTCCTCGCTTGTTCTCTTCTTCATCAGCATCGGCGGGCAAATAGCATTAATTAGCCGAATGCTTACAAGAGTGTTTTTAAGGAGAGCTTGGGCGTATTTGTTCATTATTATCGCAATTAAGCACCTAATGAAATGGCAACAACAGCGCTCAGTGCTCATTAGGGGGCCGTATAGATTACTCGTGTTTCCATCAAGGTTGGACAAACGGGGCTGCGAGATAATTGCAAATTTCATCCGTCCAATGTTGATGGGGAAGGAAGACAAATAATAACAAGTAAACGGATTCATCCATCCATCCATCCAATCAATGGCTTGCTAATGAATGTTTGAGTGTGCGGGTGCAGCCAGTTCGCCGATGGTTAATTGGACTAGACGTGTCAGTGACAGGCCCCGGAGCATATCTCTCGAGGACGCCGGACAGAGCGGCCGGATAAGGAGGAGATAATGCAATAAATAAAGCCTTCAAAGACTCCAGGATATTTATCCGGAGCAAGGAGAACCGAGACGGTGCAGAGTGCGAAACAGCGCTCGGAATCCTCCTGTTCAGGAAAAGTCACAAAGACGTGCCGACTCGGCGGCTTCCAAGAACAGGAAATGGGTGGAACTTGCCGTTCAGTTTCTGATGTGGTTGACGGTGTCAGGAGAATCTCACGCACACTGTTTCAGTTAGGAGTTGCAGCTTGGAGATAGAGGCCAACGTGTTTCACTCGCATCAAAATCGTGTGTGTGTGTGTGTGTGCGTGGGGGGGGGGGTATTCCACAGAAATACACCCTCAGTGATTAGAAATTCTGACACATTTTCTGTTTCGTTGCCTCAACCAAAGCCGGTTTAGGACATTCATTTCTCACCACTGACTCCAGGCAAAACGTTTCTGCTTAAAGAATTCCGCAACTAACACACATTGACATTGTTGATTTGGGCCGACCAATCACGTCCTTGATCAATTGATTTAGGGTCGAAAAAATATAGAGAAGCGATCAGTTCATTTTGTCTTAGCCAGTGTTGGAATCTGTCCAGCAGCTGAAACCCGGATATAAAACATCGATATAAAATAGAGAAAAAGGCTGGAAACGGAAACAAAAAAAAGGTTAATAAACATACCAATCAATTTTATTTTCATCAGCTGTTGAAATAATGAAATCTTTATTTCAGTCTGATCACTCATGAAGGGGGAATCATTGATATTTAGTATGCAGCCCTCGGTATTGACAGGGAAAGGTGGAATTTGTAATCCCGACAGAAGTGCCATAAAACCAGGCAGCCTGTCAGTCAATCAGCACAAAGTAGAGGCGTTAGCTTCGTTTTCATAGCCGAGTCGGCTCCTGCCTCCATCCCCTGTGCTCAGACTCGCTGCTTCTGAGTCATGCTAACGATCTAATTACGCCTTTTATGTGCAAACTGAACTGCTAGCTCAATCCGTCTCCGAGTTATTAGAGTGGGATCTTGCTGCCCTCCCCGGAACCTCGCCACCAGGATGTGAGCGTGGGCATCAGCCCTCCATCCGGGTGGCCGGCCTCCACCTGCAAGGCAATCATTATTGATCACATCACTTTAAATTTACTCCAATTCAGAATATGCACACAACTACAAATTGTGTGTATTCATACAAATATTATTTTAGGTGTGTTTTTTACCTTTATGAACCCTCCCTGCACTGTTATTCCCCCTTCCCCCACAGGCCTATAAACACTTTTGTGTTCTTCTCTATATTTAAAAACTTTAACGGAACTTTCAGAAAAAACACGCGCAAAGTAGACACAACGTGATCGACTCACACGCTGATGAGCGAGGCGAATAGCGCGCCGTACAATCTCGTGCAGCTGTACTCGTTCAAGTACAGTACCGTACCGGTACAGTATTCTATGCAGTTGCAGTACTGTAATGGTATGTGTTTTGTAATACGTGCTTTAATTTGTTTTTGCTACAATTTAGTTTCTTTTGCTGTTTTATTTTTCTTAGGCTAGAAAACACGTCTTTTATCAATAATATAATGGAAATGTAAACATTTTACACACCGCAGAATCCCAATAGTAATAATACAAGTACTGTTACGTTATTACTATTTATTACATCTCGTCCATGCCTCAGCCTCCCCCCTCAACCAATAATATAGGTGGAAAGATTTATGACTGACATGAAACGACGGGGACAAATTTGTCTCTAGCCCGGAGTTGCTTTACATACCAGGATCCCAAGCACAGACATGTCATGTGATTTTGTTCTTCTTTGCATGCAAGCCGGCTGCTAAGCTTAGCATGGGCTTGTAGCATAGCAACAGTTTTTTTTGTGTGTGTGTGATTAGACTGTAAACTGTACCAGATGCTATATGGAGCTTAATTGGGACAGACCAGTATGATTTACATATTGAATGATAGCAAAGTTCTGTTGCATGCAAAGCGAGTTCTTGAAATGCAGTCTGCACTGCGATAGCATCTCAATGCTAGAGTCATAAATGGTATCAAATTCTCCAAGAGAGGAGCTTTCCTTTGATTATAAGCGGCTCATCTCTGTTTTGTATTCCTCGAGGCAGCTGGCCAAGATTCGGATGCGGGCGTTTTTCCTCTGTTTGGCTCTGAAACAATGCCTCCAAACAGCAGTGCTATCACACATGCAGGGATCTGTTGGCCACAGGGAACTGACTTGTTTTTTGGGTTGTTTTTTTTGCAAGGCAAGTTAACACATGAGTGAACTTACAATGCTAACAGAGCTAAAAGAGCTAACAGAGCAGAAAAGCCCAAACCAAAACAAACAAAAGGCTCGACCGAGCTAACAGCGGCAAATGGACACTGCATATTAATATCTCATCAGGAGATCTGATAATATGCAAATAAAGTCACATAAGGCCTTCAACTGTCTGTTTATTTCCCCAATTTTTACTTTATTGATTAATTTGCCAGTAAAAAATAAGTAAAGAATTTGACCATCATTGCTCCTTTAAATGCCAGCTAGCGACAGTTAGCATACATTGTCTTTTGGTTGGGCAAAGTCAAATTTAATATCTCCATTTTTGAATACTCAAAGCCCTACAAACAAAACTTGAGGATAAGTTGAAAAAATTAAAAGTTAAAATTAAAAAAGTTAAATTAATGTTAGCGAAGGTTTGTACCAAGAAAATGAATAACAGAAATTGTTTTTTTCTTTTTTTGAAACTCGGATTTTGTATTTGTTCTTCAACCCCTGTTGTGAGAATGATTTCACTCTTTTTTTGGGATGATTGCTGGAGTTAATAAGCTAATAATTAGCTTCGCTGCACCCTTCTCTTACAGAAAATACTTCGGCAAAAAACTACACGAACTGAAAAAAAATAAAGTGTAGTATATGGAATTAATGTTGATTTGTTTGCATCCTCTAACCTCATTTTGTCTTTTGATCTTTTGCCTTTTAATTTGACGTGCTTCACCCGTTGTGTCTGAACACGATCCATGATTTGTGGCTCACATCTGCTGTTGTTGCACGTCCGCGCTGTTGTCGCATTGTGCGACTGGCGCTGTGTGATTCATCTACAACCTTACCTGTGCGGCGAAGTCGTTTGTTCAGCATCCACATTAATAATTCACAGCGAGTCTCGGCTCTGTTTTTAGGGTTTGTCCTCCAGCTGCTCCAAGTCTATTGAATTTCTCCTTCCACCCTAAACACACGTGGCTCTCTCCCTTCCTCTTCCTCCCCCCTCCTATCTTTTCAGCCTCGCCCTGCTGCTGCTGTGGTTTCTTATCGGTCAGACTAACCCTTCTGTTTTGGAAATGCTGCGCTGTGGTGCTTTTTCCGCAAAGAGATCAAATGTTCTCTCGCGCCTCCCTGACTCCAGTCATCCTGCCCGCTGAAACAGATGGATCCCCTGGCACAACGCCGTTCGTCTTAGCAATGCGCGTTAGCGGCCGCCATGACTCATCCGCTGACAGTGCAATCTATACTGTAATCACGGCTTTCAAACTTTGTGATGGAATGTCAGCATAATTGTAGGATGGATGATGCAACAAGCTCAGGTGTGACGATGGTAAATCTTGAACACGAGATGGCTTGCAGCTGAAATGGTTTGTCCGTCCTCTAGATCTAATGGATGTGGACAGACAGGCAGGAGCTAATAATGGTGTCAGTGTTAGTCATCAACGCTTAATTAACTATGGAAGCCATGATTTTGAACGTAATTAGAACAATTGTGCTGCTCTCAGGTCAAATTCATCATCAGATTGGACATGCTAATTCCCCCCCAATAAAATACGCAACCTTTTAGCCACTAACCAAGTCAGTTTTTGAAACTCTGTTTTGGAGTGGAGGAGCCATGTCACCTGGCAACTGTTTTTGAGTTGCTGCTCCCGGCCTCTTTGAGTCTCTCCTACTGAAATGACATTTTTGTGTGTCTGCCACTAGCGTACAGTGCCCCCCCCCCCCCCCACCCAGAACGCAACCTCCACCTCTAATCCCGTTGCAAAGCGTAGGAAGCTGCACAGCGAGCCAGAGCGGAGAGCTGGCTGCTGATTATTAAATGCTTCTACTCCCACGCCATTGGACACTGAGACGCACTCCACTGGATACGACCCAATCCTGACGGTGGCGCGGAGGCGCTGCTTCCCTCCTTGACTTGGAACTAAAATCCTCCCGGAGCCGTGGAATGCTATCATAATGATAATAATATGGGGCAAAGCTATGAAGGAGCGAGTAGCTGTAGGTGAAACCGACTGAACCCTGGACCCTCGCGCTCGTGCCGTTGATCTGACATCGTGCAGCTGATGGCTCTGCTCTAAATATAATATATGCTTAGTTAGGAATGAGGAGCGGCTGAGGTTGGGTGGATATGGGAAATCTGATACCGACGGGCTGCCGGGAATGCACAAATCATGAGTTTGGCCTCAGCTCCTTAGCTCATTAACACCCGCCTATCCCTTACTAATGCAGAAATGCATCTGATGAAAGTAAATCTCTACCTCTTCCTAACTTATGAGGGATGGAGCTGAAACCAGCTGGGGACGCTGCTTCCGGTTTGACTTCCCGGTCTAAAGCAGGAAATGGGAAGTGGACTCAGTAGAAGTGATGTTTTCTCTCTGGAGATCGGCCGTGTCGGCGTCAATGTGCTGCTTTTCTGCCGTCGTACTGAAATGATCTGGCCATTCATATAGTTTGAGGTCAGAGGTCACCTCACACTCGTACGCAGGGGAGAAAAGAAAAACAGGAATCAGGAATTTCCTGCAGCTTGTTAGGATCACGAGAAGTGCCATCTCAGCATTTGGGTTTGCCTCCTCCTCCTTTTCTCTTTCTCCTCTTTAGAATTTAGAATTCTGTTGGAGGCCTTATCCCAGCCTCCGGTGACACGCTGGAGTCACAACTCATCAAGACATTTGCCTTTAATTTAGTTCTTCTTACCACTTAAAGAAGTGGCTGAACAGTAAATTGAAATGTTACCAAAATCCCAACATGGCTACTTTGTGATAGGAGCTGCTGTTGTTCTTCTTCTTCAGATAAAATATATCATGTCATAAATGAAGCATTGGGGCACTGCGGAGATGCTCTGCCTGCAAATCACATCCTCCAGACGTAAGGGATTATCCGAGTTCGACGAAGAGCCACATCATCATCATCATCACCACAGCTATATATATTTTATGTATAAATTACCATACATTAAAACAATATTCTCACCCTCTATTACCGCTTCACATTCTCATAAGGGTACCCCTCCCCTTAATTGCCCCCTTAATTCAAATTCATTCTTAATTCTTTCCTTCCCAGCTAAATCTCTTTAGCCCCCCCCCCCCCCCCCACGGCGTGTCGAGGAGCACCTGGAGTAAACTGGGATTAAAAAAGGCCGCACAATTGCCAATTTCGCATTTAGAGTTTGAAGACAGCGCCGGGTTTAAGTTGACAATCTTTATTTTTTAGCCAGCACCGGGGGTTGGGACAAGCCTGCCCCCCCCCACCCCCCCTACCCACTTCTCATTGAGAGGTTTATGGTTCATAACTAAGAACTCAGGCGGCACCGAATGCAGCAGGTGAAGAGGCGAATGAAAGGCTTTTAAATGAGGCAGGGAAATGGGAAAGCAGAGAAGCTCACGCAGGGATGGGCGTGCAGCTTTCCTTTGAGGTGTGTTGAACAGTTGCCCCCCCCCAGGCTGAATGCTCTGAGACGACTGACCTCATTTTGCCTCTCTGCTTTAGACCAAGGCGCCCCCACCCCCGGGTGTTTTCCCTGTAAATTACAGCTAACACGGAATGGAGAAGGAAGACAACGCTTGCCTGCCTTTGTTTTGTGCACGTTTGATTCTCTGGAGGAAAGCATGCATTTCCCTGAGACGGCTCTGGAAGCCACGCACGAGCTTAACACGTGCAGCATAGTCCAAGGAAAAAAAATGTCCTCAGCGGGGCCATCCGGTCTCTCAATTCCCAATGCAACGTTTCACCAACGCAAACAACGCCATGCAAAGATTTATTCCAGTCAAGGTTTCCCGACAGAGCCTCTGACAAAACCGGCTGCTGAGAGAAAAGGCCACGCTGAAAAATCACTGTGGGGATCAATAAGGTAATTTTCTGTCGGGCCAGCGGCTGACACTCGGGTTATTTACTCTGAGGGGGGGGGGGTGGGCTAGAGGTGTATGCTGGTAGACATATTGCTTTGCTTTGCTAATCCCTCTCCCTGAAGACTTTGACCACGACAAACGGCTTCTGAGATGACCTAGAAGCATCAGGCGATTCGCCACCGCCGCCCATTCAATCGTCTGTTCCCAGCACCTGGAGGATTAAACGAGTTTTCATTATAGATATGTCTCCTGTGGCACAGGAGCAGACCTTGGTAAGGAAGCACAAACCGAAACGGCGAAGTCCACCAATGCGACGCTTTAGATTTTATTCCAGAACCCGGTAAAGATTTCATGGAGTTTGAGCGAACCAACTGATCTGTTTGAAGATCGCAGAAGTGCCTTCAAGCCTGTGAGGAAACCCTTCGCCTTTTTCACCTGACGGATTTTTCTTTGCTAATGAGCGTGTGCAGAGTGTTGCGTTATGTTCACACCGTCTTGTTGCCTGTGGAATAACGGAAATCCCAAGGGAGCCGTGAAGAAGAAGATTTATGCATATAGAGCACATATTTACAGAGCCTCAGATTGGACTCGTTGAGCCTTAACAGCTGTAATCTCTATCTCAGAGTGTCTGTGGTGAAACGCAAAGATCGGAATCTACACAAATAGAACCACATTGTCAGTCGAGGTATACGCAGAGACGCAGATGCTCTTTTTTCTCTCTCTCTGCACAAATATACGACCATTTAAACCAACACCATAAATAATTTGTCTCTGACCTTGATGCATATTTCAATATACTTCGATTACATTTTTCACAATGGTCCATATTACAGTAATTACTACCCTGTCAGAGTCTATTTGTCTCTCGGAGCTAACGGCTTGGAGCTCGGCTGAATAGAGAGCATCTCCTTGAGGGGGGTTCAGATACCCGGCGCCTCTCAGAGGATGGAGGCGGGGGCCTGCTGTGTCACAAAGGAAGGGGGGGGGGGGGCTGCAGAATATGCATTGGGTCTATCACCGATTGGACTGCTATACCCGGGCGACATATTCTCAGAGCAAGGGCCCATTTTCTTTCCAATTACAGCTGCCGCAGCGGTGAAGTGGCCCATTTACTTGTCGAGGCGCACAGGGGCATGGTCGGCGGGCATTGAGGGCGAGGATGAGGAACTGAGAGTAGCTCAGTTCCTCATCCTCGTAGTAGCTGGCGAGGATGCAAACCTGCAGAGGCGTTCATGCGCTGTTCACTTGTTGGTAGTGATGAGGCACAGTTTCCCTCTTTATGTGCACAAAGTCTGACTGGATCGCCCACGTTAGTACCAGGTGGATTTTAGTGCACTTGTCCTTTCTGCTGGAAGGGGGGGGGGGGGGCAGCGACGTTGTCAGAGACCGACACTTCTTTTCCCGAGAGAGACTGAGTAATGAAAGTGACTTGGATGGATGAGACAACATTTGTGAGTCAACACGAGGCGTTGGCGATCAGGGTAGGGAAACGCAGCCAGCGATTCCCCATGTCTGCCTTTCGGGCTAAAAAGCACGTCGCCCCCCCCCCCCACCCCCCTTCGCACCACTCTAAAGACATCTCTGACTGGCACAGCCGTGAACGAGGAGAGGATGCACTTGTTTCTGTTTTCAGGCTGAAAGCGAATCACACACAACCCCCTGTTGATGAAAAGTGGGAAGAGACACAAAGAAGGCTATTGTTTCATCCAGCTAGGCCGGGAATGGACAGGCATGGGGGGGGGCATATGCCTCAAAAACAAGAATCTGAGGGAGGCCTCTGCATCGCCCGGACACCTAATGGCGTAAATGACCACCCAGTTATTATAGCAAGCGATTCTGGGAAATGGGAAAGGAGAGCTATTCATAGGCCGTCTGGACCAGAGAGCCTCTTGGGGGGGGGGGGCAGTGTCGCTCTTTGTCTCCGCTGATGTCGTGCACATTCAGAGTGTTTTAGCTGTGGAGTCGTTGGTTTTGAATGGGAGGAAAGGGGCGTGGCTACAAGCTGTCCCACGGTTGAGCGAGGCATTCCCCCCCCATATCTTAGCAATGACATCACTACTACTTCTATTCCTACCTTATGCTGAGCACCAACTACCCCATCCCTGCCTGTTACTGGAAAGAAAGCTTTTTTTACATTCGTTTTTTTTCTTTTAATGGATTGACGCTACATGTCAGCCAAGCCAATCAGGAAACCGGCAGCCGTGGCAACAAGTGATAACACGCATAAGCTGCCACGTACGCAACGCTCAATGAACGGTTACACGCACTTCAAACGTTGTTTTTATCTTGATTTTAATGTTTGAAACATTCAGGTTTGTCCACTCTAGCTGTTACATTTAATATTTTCCACCTGAATATTTACAGTTTGGCCTGTTTTACAACTGTGAGTCACGGATGCGTAAATCATGTCCGTGATGAGTGAACGTTTGCGTCGGTGAAAAATGCTAGACCTTAAAAAATTCAAACCGTTTCCGAGAGAGAGAGAGATATCCAGCTGCACGAAGGGAGAAGTAAGCATATTATTAATAGCTTTACAGAAGCAGTCAAAATTCCCAAATGTGTTTTCCCTAAGGGTGTGTCGAGATGCAATGTGTAAATCTGTGAAAATTAAATTAAGGATCTCGCATATACAACCCAAATAGAGTTTAAATGTAGAACTTAAGTGGTTCGTTCTTAGTCTGGAGTTGCAGTGAAGTGCAGGAGCTGCATGTGATGCGCTTACACAGGTTATTGCACCTTCTAGTCATATCTCACTTTGTCTAATCCGGGGATTGACAGTGACTGATTCAAAGTGTGCTTACAATGGTGGGATTATGAAGGATATAAGAAGACGACACTGAGCGGGGTCAGGCGGCAAAGTCGGTCCAGCTTTGCTTGAGTTTTTTGACTCCTCTAGACGCCCCCCCCCCCCGTCTCTGCAGCCAGCGCACCTCACTTCTGAGTGCAATCGGTTACCGTCTTTCCATCTCCCTGTGGCGCACCGTCCCTTTTCTAAACAAGTCTGTAATGGAGCCTACCTGTGTCCTGTTTGATTTGTTATGCCATTTCCTCTGCGCAGCGACATCTCCGGTCTGCACCCTCCCAATTCCTAAACTCTACGTGCATACACACTGTGCCTATGTTATCAGCCTTTCACAACGGGTCGCTTATCATAGATGAATATAAATATATAATATAAGTATTTGCAACCTCAGAGTTAAACTCCCGTTTGCAGCTGATGCTGACGCTTATCGGATTTTTCGGTGATTCCTGTGGAGCCACAAATGGCCTGATGAGGTTTGTAAACGCAGCAGTAAACCCGGGGCCCTGCACAATCCTTGTGTAAAACGAGTGGAACTCCCCTTTATTCAGTACATGTGTCGAGCATTATATTTACTTCGCCAGTCTGCTGTGCTAAAATTCCCTCTTTGAGGTGAATGGGGTACTCCCATAGTTGTTAATCCATTGGTGGTTCTCCATGGTCACACGGCTTATTCTGCAGTGTGTGTGTGTGTGATAGCGGATGTGCTTTCTGGTTTAGCTGCTCTCCCTCAGCTCTGTTATTCAGCCTCTTTTATTATTTTTTTACTATGCTGGCGTATCTCCTACACCCCAACTCCAGGCCCACTAATTAAAAAAAAAGTGGATGTTTTCCTTCAGGGCATGAAAGTGTTCTGTTTGCCTGTGCAAGTTGGGTGTGTTGCAGTGAGTGCATGTGAATGCACGCTTTAGTATTACAGCGGAAGAGGATGCCAGCCCCGGTTTCTCTGTGCCACTGAACCAGATATAGAAACCCGCCTGGTGGAAATAGGACGCGCCACGTCATCTCCAGTCGTTGGTGTTTCCTTTTTTTGTTGTTGTTGTTTCAAAGTGAATGATACTCCATATAAAAGGTACAAATAAAAGTTCCTGTGCTTGGAGTTTTCTCTCCAGTTGAGATATTTGTTGTGTGGTTTCCAGGGAATTTCTCCCTGATCTTTGGGAATCCTTTTCAGATGCTTTTTTTTTTTCTGTTGAACTGTGCAAATGTTTTTTTAATGCTTTAACCTTTGTACCTGTTGCTGCAAGCTGCGACTTGTTGGCGTTAGTGCTAAGCTAATCACTCACTGCAGATATGCGTAGATGCGGTGAAAAACGGTTTCTGAAAATAAATGATTTGAACTTGATGCAGTTTAGTTTAAGACTAGATTACTTCAGTTACAGGATAATAAAAAAGAAAAAAGCTTAATATATGGAAGTGAGACCGTTATTTCCTTTAAGCTAATTTTGACTAGCGTAAGAAACCAGTTCTCGGTTTAAGCACTTCCCTCGTATAACTGTGCACTTGGTTAGAACTCCGCCTTCCTCTCTTCGCAGACCTGAAGGCCATTCTTTATCAGTCTATTGCACCAATTGACTTTGGCCTGCAGCTTCCGTGGAATTGCATCCACGGATGTCGGCTTTATCGGTCCTGCCTGCAGCTCCTCGCACAAAGCGTGACAAACGAGTGAGGCCTCTCCCTCATTACCTGAGCGGTAATCACCATGTCGGCCGATAAGATAACTGTCACAATCCGTGTTATCTGCAGTCAAATGTAATAGATCTATGCAAAAAAAAAAAAAAAATCACTCCTCTTTTGACCCTTTAGATATATTTTCTTAAGCCAACTGCATTGATTGGCTTACAGGTGGGTGTTTAAAAGACCAGCCCACCATCAATTTCATACTGATTCAAAAAGACAAATTCTCCATCCTCCACGGTGGCCGGCAGGCTGTGTCTGCTAGCATGGTGAAAGTGACTTTTGTGTCAATGGTGCCAATATATTGCGAGGGGTCAGCCCCCCCGCCTTCCAGCCCAGTTCCCAAGGGGAGCCCTCAGGCTTGAGCGAGATAAGAGCCCCCGCAGAGGAAGCTGTTCCGGGCTCGGCTCACTTATGTTGTCCCCTGCGCTCCCCTGCAGGTCTGTTTGAGCAGCCTTTTAGTCGGTTGAACTATGCGGAGCAGGATTTGGCAGAAGCGTAGCCTCGGCTAGGAAGCGCTGACTGAATGGAGTCTGAATGGGGAGCAGTTATGACTGAACTCTCTGTGCTTATAATTAAAAAGAGAGTCGTAATCTGACTGTATTTGTTGAAGTAAATAGTCTAATTACCGGCAGTAGTGAGACGATGCAACCCGTTTGATGTTGTTTCATCGAGAGGCTTTGTCACCAATACCGAAAAAAAATAATAAAAGAAGGTGTGTATGGCTTCATCTTAGTTGACTTCCTTCTGTTGGAACACATTGTTGTCTGTGCAGCTGAGTTTGCTCACAAGCGTACGAACTGAGCTGGTGGTTTGAGGCACTTCCTGTTATGGTGATTAGTCAGACAGATGTGGTGTGCAGGCCACGTTGCATAATTTGGCCCAGATGTATCCGGAGACTTTGCAGCCAAACGGCGAGCTCTGAGGCCGATCTTCCCCTGATCTCCACTGCTGCTGTTTCGCCGTTCTCTTTCTCCTCATGGGGGTCGCATAAAAATGCATGTCATGCTTGGCGAGCTGGAAGTTTGAGATGATCCTTCTAAGCCTTATCGTCTTTTCTGTAGGGGTGATTGGACCAGTCTGCGTACCGTGCTCGTGGTCACGCCCGTACTTCTTACTTTCCATTATTTCTGTCTCCATGCCACCCCCCACCCCCCAGTGATGATGCATGGTGGTTGTCCAGAAACAACCCAGAGTTGGAAATGGATGACCAACAGTTCAAGATGTAACTCAAGATCTTCTAAGTCTTTCAACAGAGGCAGGACAGGCTCAGATTTTTGACAGTTTGGTTCTGTCCCGACTGTTTTTGTCCCCTCGCAAATGCCGCTTTTACTTCTTGTGAGGCTATTCATTTATTTTTTTTCTTGCTTTTTTCACTCGCTGAAATGAGGCATAATCAATTGTAATTGCGCATTGCCTACTTCAACTAATTTATTCCATTATTTGATGAAGGAGTTGTGAAGTTAAACCGATTGCGGTCACTTGTTCATATTTATCAACCTTAACCTTGCAGCTTTTGCCTTCGCTCTGACCTTAGACTGGTTTCTCTTATTACCAGAATGTATTTCTTTCTTTTGGGAATATTTCATAAGGAACTGCTCAGAAAGGGTGTAGATTTGCCCATTTGACCGAGTTGGCTTCTATATCCAAGGTACCCTCTGCTGTCTGCTCTCTTTGATAAAGACTTATTGCAAATCGCTCTGCACGACATGACGGGGAGGCGCAGAAGAAGTGATTCTCGCCTACGCCGTTTACCAGACTTGCGCCTTGGTCAACGGGCATTATTTTAGGACGGTCGCTGGCGGGAGCTGATCTGAAAGATGGATGCGGAATAAGATACTGTGATAAATGGACGGCGGGACTCGTAGAGCAGAGAAGGACAAAACAGCAAACAGCGTGTTGGAAGATAAAGGCCGGTCTAGAAGACGAAGCACCCGCCACCTGCTCTGTAAACAATGCTAAAATGAAGCCGCAGTCCCCCTGCCCATCAGCCATATGTCTCTGATAAGCCATTAATGAACAGTGGCTACAGCTGTCAGGCATTAGATTACTTTACAACCTGCTGCCACAAACCTGGATAGACTGACTAGCGTCACACGATTATCTGATTTACGTAGGAGGCCGGAAACACCTGACGTTACCTTTTGATATTTGCACTTCAGTGAAGAATCGAGCCTCCGTGGCTCAAAGATTCTCATTTGTAAGTTTACTTGTTGGAGAAAATGGGCTGTGTCCATTTCCTCCAATGGAGGGGGAGGGGGAGGGGGGGGGGTGGACACAACACACATTGCTGCAAATTCACTTCCTGTGGGGACACTTAAGGCCACACAGAGCGACCTCCCCTGAGTTAATCATTGTCATGTCTGTCAGGCGCTTGTTAGTCTGACCTTATGGCTCGAACTGTTTGTGTCCTTGAGGCAAACAATGAGATGCCTGTCACCTTTTAGAGTCGTATCATTTAACACAGGCTGCAGCTACTAAGACAGTTGCAGCCTGGCTAACTGTTAGCCTAGCAAACGGATCATTTGTGGCGTCGAGATGGGGAAACGCTGTTGTGGGAACATGGCATTAAATTTAGCATTAAGACGCCCGTTTTCTGAGCCTTGCAAAACAAAAATGCTCAAAGCGAGCACACAACGTAGAGCCGAGAATGTCAAGTTTTATTCCCTGGGTGCCGCCTGTCAGGACCTTGTTTCGACTGGGATGTTGTCTGGATCATATATGTGAGTGCAAAGATTACATCAGCAGAGAAATCTTAAAAACTTGCACACTCTTCTAAACAAACAAAACCATCTCTACCATCTTTAAAAAAAAAAAGTGTAGTCTCATTGCTTTACGGAATCTGATGGGGGTGCCTTCATGGGCCTTTTAAGCTGAAAGGCACTGCTTATAAACAGAATAACACAAGCATCTGTATACTGTATTATTCAGTCCAGAACAACAGGCTTGCAGCGAATACCTTGTACCAATAGGCCTCTGCCAAATGAGAGCTTTTTATAGTCGGGGGGGTAAACATTCAAAGTTTGAACTTTCTACACGGGCTGAGTGCAAGACGAGTCAGAAACAAGGAGTACCATAATTCCCGGTGTACAAGCCGCTACTTTTTTCCAATATTTTGAACCTTGCGGTTTATGCAACGACGCGGCAAATTTACGTATATTTTCCCACTTTCGTTACGAGCCGTGTTTCGTTAAAGCCTATTTATTTTCGTTACAAAATTAACGCCCGCCCGCCCGGAGGGAAAGCCCCGCTTGCGGTAGCTGGGGAGATCCACGAGAAGGGCCCGGCGCTCGTCCAGAGTCGCCGCCGCCGGACCGCCGTACCCAGTCCCCGCCGCCTGTCCGCCATCCGCTACGCGGCGTCGGAACCCACCCCCTCGACCTCCCGGGCGTCCCCACCCCTGCCGCACCACGCTCCCGCGGACGGAGGATGAGGGGCACGGGGGCAAGGGGGACGGGGACACCCCGCCAGGCGCGCGCGCGCCGCGCAGCCTCCGACGGGCGGAGAGGGGAGGGCGACGGGGCGACTGCTCCCCCAGCCGCGGCTCGAGCCCAGCCCCGCTTCGCACCCCAGCCCGACCGACCCAGCCCTTAGAGCCAATCCTTATCCCGAAGTTACGGATCTGATTTGCCGACTTCCCTTATTCCAACATGCCAGAGGCTGTTCACCTTGGAGACCTGCTGCGGATATCGTTACGAGCCGTGTTCCGTTAAATATCATTTGTCTCAATGCACTTGCGGTTTATGAATATGTGCGGCTTATTTTAGTACAAAATATATATTTTTTTTAATTCAGTGGGTGCGGCTTTTTCACAGGTGCGCATAGTAGTTCAGCAATTACGGTATCCATTTTTCCATCATTGTCTCTGGAACTCCCGTTCACTGCCCGTGACTCCATTCCGCTTTTTGTCCTCTCCCTTTCCTTTGTTACCCCGGGGTGGTGTAAGTGTGTGTCATCTGTTTTGCTGTGGTATCTGAGACCAGCGTGCTGAGGCTGGTCATATGATCCCAAGCGATGAGTCAGAGATGAGTGGAAGCTCTGCTGCGTATAGCCAGCCTCATCAGACCCGGGAGCGCCTCTTTACCGCCCTCCGTTGCCCTCCCACCATTAGCCCCAGTATCCCAGCAGACCTCCCGCTCATCCAGCAGCCATTGAAGCAAAGGCCAGAGGTCCTCAGTCTGAGCCCTGGTGTGTCACCACCAGTATGTTTTGCCGAGAGATAAAGATTCACGATGATGGAAGTAGGTTGCTGGCAAGCTCACTGTTGTGGTGCGCTCAGTTCTGACCCAACTTTCCTCGAGTGAGACGTCGCCGCTTCAGGGGCGCCTCGCTGTCGGGAAACTTTCAGCTCAGAAATCTGCATCTGTAATGTTCTGTCAGTGCCTTGCTCAAAGAGTGAAAATATCCACACTTCTCGATTCAATCTATTCCTCTCCGTCGATCTGAGTGGAAATGCTGTCACCATGCTTTTCCAACTGTGGCAAGTGCTTTCTGCTTTTAAAGCACCCATCTGGCAGAGGATAGATTTTTCCACTCTGCCACTCAGACTGTCACGCAGCTGCCATTTCTTCTTCGGGGTCTCCTCCTTTGAGAGCTGGCCTGTCAGCAGAGGATGACGTAGCGGGTTGGCGGTGTCGGGTCTTAGTGGGACATCGAGGCGATGGAGGAGGAGAGAGGGCTACGTCGAGGTTATCGGTTAAAATGAGGATGATTGCCCCATCGCGGCCCGTGCAAAGGTTTTTTCTTTTATTTAAGACCTTGTCGGAGAACCCAAATGCATCAGTTTTAGCATACAGTGGAAATCTTTGCCTAAGCCCAAGTAACGTACCAGGAAGCGGCGCCGATCCGAAGCATCTTCGCTTCTCTCTGGAATCGGCGGAAGCACGTTCGCATACCTTTCCGTCTCGTGCAACTTGCTGTACAGACTAGATACGCATGCATTCACGTTGTCACGATTGTTTACGGCGGTGGGCGGGGACCCGCTGCCATAAACAACCACGGCTCTGGCAGTCTATTTGGCTGATGGATATGGTATTGACTTTATGGGCTGGAAGGAGCCGACATGGTTGATTTCTTGCGTTTGGAGGGAGTTAGCTGAAGAGGATGGATTAACTCGTGTATCTATAACTCTCTCTCCTTTGCTGTGGGAGGATTTTTTATAATGCCGAAGCTATAAGAGAAGAGAGAACCTGCCCCCCCCCCCCCCAAAAAAAAGAAGAAGTTGGGCTTAGCTGGACAGTAGACCGGAAGCAAATAACTCGACTCGTTGGCTTCTTCTCTTTACATCTGTGAAAGGAAATCTCTGAAGTCACATGGAGATGAAAGAAGACAAGATTAAACTTTAATGGGTCATTGCCCCCCCCCCCGCCCCCCCCAGTGCTGAGTAATACTAATTTATGCATGCTGGTCCGTATACTTTCAGCCAGCGCCTTGTGTTTTTCTGTCATCAATATAAAATGGTGCTTTTATGCGAACAATTTGAAACTTTAATGGACGGGTGTCTGCGCGTTTGAGGCTTTGCACGATTTCCAGCTCCGCCACACCCTGCTGATTCTTCTGGAATGCAAAAGGCGCAAGAAGATGAAATGACAGACAAGATTATGCCGACTGCCTGTGGAGCTTCGGGAGGTCTTGCAAAAGAAAACTTATATTTAAATAGAACTTTTTGGTCTCGAGGTTGGCGGTTGAGCGATATTTGGCTGGATAATTTGCCTCTGCTTTTATTTTCGGCCTGGATTTGCTTAAACTTCCCTTCTGTTCCAATATGTACACCGGCTATGCATCCGTCTCCCTTTTACCCGGGCTATTGATGGAGGCAGGGTAAGTAGCTGCAGTCTTAAATGCCATTAGGTTTTGTTTTCTCATCTCACAACGCTTAATGGTGTTATTGGATCAGTTTGAGCGCTTTCTATAGAGACGCTTACTAGCGGATGATTTAGCCAGCATTCATTAGCTTATTGGAGTTGTTAATAGGCTCAGTCTTTGTGTGTGTGTGTGTGTTGGGATTGAGTGTGACATTTCTTATCTCCTCTGTTACTTATCTTATTGGCATTTTGGCTTCGTGAAATGAAGCTCGCAAACAAAGTTGCAACAGGAAGGACGCGCTTGCCCTGAAAAGCGCTGCGATGGAAACAGGGAAATCGATTCAGCTCATTTATTCTCACCATTCCTGCTTCTTCCTTGTTTCTGTGAACAGAAGTAAATGAAATCAAGTGGCCGTCGCTTGCATTGCTTGCACCTTTGGTGAATGCGGCTGTAGTTTTGTCTCGCGTCGCCCACCTTTTTGTTAAAGGACTCGTGCCTGCAGCTGTCGAGGACTCGGATGCACACGCCGCAGATGCAATTACAGACGTGAACTAGCCTGGAACGCGCACGCATGCACATCGCACGCTACTTGGAAAAGAACACAGAGCATGAAGCCATCTCCTCGGTGCATCACATGAGGAATGGGTTACGCTTTGGACAACTCGCCCACGTGAGGCTCAGCTCCTTCTCTATGGTTGGGTTTGTGTGAATGTCATGAGGCACAAAGAAAAAAAATTCAGGCAGAAGCCTTGTGGTGCAGAATTAAGTCCAAACCTCTGCAGAGGAACCAGCGCTGGCATTTCAGCTACCGGCTAGCAGCGGGGATGAGAAGAAGGGATGAGGCCGTTCATGCGTGCTCATCCTTCATCGGGACCTTAAATCCTGCACAAGCAAACATCCACCGAGCGGCGGACATTTATGTCTGGTGCCGATGCGTCCAATCATTTGTGCGTCGACACGTCTTTTTAATGCTGTGCTAATATCCAATCCCGCCCACTGGCCTTTCTTTAAGTAAGCAGCACATTAAAGGATTGTCTGCAAATCACTGGAGGCTTTCGTAGCAGGGAAGCTGACAAATGCATTAAAACATGTTCTGCCTCGGTTCTTTGGTTATTTACTCTACAAACAGCCCTGACAATGTATTTACTAGATGCCCTGCTGGATGCTTCTATATGAAAGCCCACAGTTCTAATGGGGTTGATGAGAAAGCAAAGACCTCTGTGTGTCTCTGGCTCTTCTCTTTGATAGAGAAGGGGGCGGGGGGGCGGATTTAAAATGCAAGAAAAAGAAAATGCAGTAAATCATTGTCAGATAAATGTTTCTTAATTGTGTTAGCGGCCCTTTATAGCAGAGAAAGATGCAGATAAGCAAGCCTGTGGTAAATTAACCTTGACGTGGGCCTTTTTAAATTCATAAAGCCCCCCCCCCCCCCCCGACAGGAATAGAAATGAGCAGAGCAGGAAAAAGGTAGTGTTTGTTTTTGCATCCCGCCGACTGGCTTAATCAGGATAGTGCTTCCGTAATAGTCCGTGTCGCTGTGATTTCACGCCGCCATATGTCTCAGGCAATGAAAGGAAATGTGAAAGTGAAGAATCGATGATATGCTAATTAATGTCATGGCAACAAATCAACAGTGCCTCGCGATGCTCAGACCCACGTACCTCTGTGTAATGAAGCGATGCATCAACCTGTTACCTTGGAGCTGTTCGCCTGCACAACAATGCATCTCCAGAAAGTTCAATTCAACTCAGCAATTACTTCCGAGTGTTAAAAAATGCTGACCTGTGCTTTTCCTTTCTGTTTTTTCCTCCCCTATGTGCTGCGGCGGTGATTTGTGCGATGCCTCTTCAACAGGTAATGTCGTATTTTTTGGGTTCTGCTCTCCTACCTGCCGTATCCATTCATTCTGTACAGGTCCTGAACCACACTGGACAACATGAAACGGGCTCGGGTCCTGCTCAGACTCCTGCTGCAGAGTTTGCACGTAAATGACCTCGAGCTGCAAGCAGAGAAAATGAATGTGGATGAAATGCATGTTTCCTTCCTGGCAGGGTGGGGGGCGAGCGTTGTGAGCTTGGCTGCAGGAATGGTTTTGTCTCTCTGAATGAAAATGAAACGCCTACCCCCCCCCCCCCCCAGCAGAATCCAGAGGTTGCTTTGAGAGCTCTGTCTGATCGGTGTGGGGCTCAGCGAGGACGAATAACCCCACGTTAATCCTCATAGGTCCAGCTGGTGTGTGTGTGTTTACACACAGCCGTCCATATTTCCAATCCTCCTCTCCTCTCGCCCCCGCTGCCCGACCCCGGTGTTGTTATTTAATGCTCTTCTCTCTCTCTCTCTCCTCCTGTGGCATTTTATAATCCACCCATTTCATTGTTTTAAACCCTCCTTCTTTCTGTTCCTGCCCTCCCTCCCTCCGACCCCATATCCCTCTTTGCCTCCATCACCTTATCCACCTGCTGCTGTTGCCCCCGCCAGCGAGCAGCTGCCTGGAAGGCTGTCTTTTCGTTTGCTGTGTGTGTGTTGATGTTTTGCTCGTCCTTCGTCAGCTGTTCAGTGACCGGCGGTGACTCTGTCGCCGTTCTTGTAGTTTTCTGGCTATTTTGCTGCAGCTCATTTAGATTTTTTTCCCCTGTAGTTTTGTTATTTGTATTCCTCCCCGCACATACTGTGTCTTAACATCTTCACTACCCCCCCCCCCCCCCGAGTCTGTTCTCGCCCCTTTTATGTCGTTTGCTCGTGTTTTTGTCTCTATTGCATCATCATGGATTCCCTCAGGAGACGAGATTAATGCACACCAAATGTCATAGCGTGGCGGGACCCCCGTTACCCAAAATGGCGATGTAGTGCTTTTATGCATGATCAAATACGTATGTGCCTTTGTTTTTACGTGTGTGACTACATTGCATAAACAAACAAACAACAAACAAACAAACGTCATCTGGAAGCGGGGTCCCATCCGACTGACGGAGTGTTTTAGATGGAAGATGGAGATTATGAATGGATTAATTTGCAAGGCGGGCCAAAGGGGAGGCGGTGGCAATGAGCTAAGCATCTGGGATTATCCGGATTTAATGGAGGGAATAAAGCAGCCTATGGGTGGCAATCCCCTTTCCATCGGCGCTGACGTCGCAGTAAGGGGAACCCTGCAGTGCCCCCCCCCCCCCCTGCAGTGGTGCAGGGGGTGGGCTGCGATGCCAGGCCACTAGGTGGCAGCACTGCCGGTTTCAGCAACACGGATAGATATTTAATGGCCAGGGCTGATGTTCTAAGAGCAATAATGATGTTTTCAGCGCTGCACAAAACTCGCACGCGTGTGTTTCTGCACAACAATCGCATTAGACTAGTTTTTAATGCCATTTGTGGAGGACTAGAAACAAGTCCTAAGAAGCCCGACTCGCGTCGTCTCCATCTACAACTTCATTGAACTCAACAATCAGAGGAGACGGAGGTTGTCCTGTGTGTCGACCTGACTTTGATCACACAACATGGAGGCTCCTTCATTAATGCACGTTCGCCTATTAGCCGGTGAGTGTTGATAGCCAGACGCAGACTCCTGACCTTATCCTCTCTAGTCATGGAGCTATAATCCTAAATGGTTGTCTGACGGTTCAGATGGCTTCCTCCCTGTGCTGTAGTGTGTGTGTGTGTGTGTGTGTGTGTGTGTGTGTGTCTGTACAGAGAAGATCAACAATGGGTGGGTGGTTTGTGATAAAATGCCTGCATGCATTTTTTAGATGCTCGTGGGCGGTTTAATTTGTGTCTGCATTTCTGTGCATGCCAGTTTGTGGGGGAGTACTTTTTCTTTCTTTCTTTATTTTTGCCCATGTTGCAGTTTGTGTGTGTGTGTGTGTGTGTGTGTTTGTGATACACATCTCTCTACGGCCGACCCAATGCGAACGCACCCTTTGGGTGGGAGAATTTGCAGCAGTCTATCGCTGCCTGGGAGGGACGCCTTGGAATCCACAGCGTGTGACTTTGCAGCTTCACCTTTTTATAGATTTATTATAGTGGCTGTACTCTAGACCCCCCCCCCCCCCCACATAGGCAGTTATGAAATACCCTTAAGGCGCAGTGAGGCATGTGCGTCCCCCTTTGTAAAGCAACAATCCACCTCAGGTGTCTCGGGTGAGAAGCGATCCAGCATGTGTCACCCAATTACTGCGGCTCTCTCAAAGGGTCCTACCTTCTTGTCCGGCATGCGGCGGTCCCGGCAGGTACCGGATAAAAGCGCGCGTGTCAGAATCCAGTAGAAACGGTGGCACACAGTCGTGGATCTCTGCACTTTTTCTGGAGCGCTGTGGACACCTAACAGCTGGTGGCCGGCGATGCCAACCAAAATCTCCCAGGAGTCTCCCTTCCCGACCGAGGGAGGAGCGTCGCCTCGCTTTCTTCTGCGCCCTCCTGCAGTCTGTTTGCCTTCTGCTCCTTCACACTGGGAATTGGCTTTCTTGTTTTGACCTCATTCGGCCAAAGGCGTGAAATAACTTCATGCTACTTCTGCTCGCTGCACAAGTAAGCAGACACTTAAAGCCGAGGCGATTCCAGTGCTGTTGAAACTCGCCTTTGCGATGCTTTCTCAACAAATCCTTTGAAAATATTCCCACCTTTCCCTCCGATATGAGGATTCTCCTCACTTAGCGACTCTCTTTTGGAGGGTATAGTATTTCTAGGATCATGCCCGCTTTGCCTTGCCTCTCCATCTTCCCCGTCATCCCGATAAGTCTTATCTCTGCGGCTCTTCTCTCAACGATCAGCGCAGCCCTCCTCCTTCGCCTGATAGCCTTTCCTTCGAAACTCATTTTCATCTTCTGCAAATTCCAAGCCGGAGGTGTGATAATTCTGCTGGTTCCGTTCTCGGAAAACCGTTCGGTGTGTAAAATGGCACGCGGCGGCGCCAAATGCCAGTTTTCCCCTGAATCTAGTGAAACGACCTTTGAGTGACGCGATTCATCTGAGCGACAAGTCAAACAGCGGAAAATGTTCCAGTCCTCGACCGAGGTTTTAAAATCGACACGTTTGAGAAGCCGGATCGAAGATTTTGCTTGAAAACTGACTCAAACAATCAATCAAACACTAAAGTAGCACGTGAAATTAGAAGCAAACCCTGCAAAGGAGGAAGGGAGTGGAAAGAAGAGAGAGAGAGAGAGAGAGAGAGAGAGAGAGAGAGGATGGAATATAAAAAGGAGTCAAACCACGAAAGCTTTGTGATGTTTTTCCATTTGATTTTTAACTCTCCGAAACTCTGTTCACAAACATAACAACAACAAGTTGTCGCCTCACCGACGGCGTGTTCATCTGTTTCTGTAAAGATTCCCGGCCCCCTCCTGAATTAAGTCCACGTCGGTCCCGACGTGGATAATCAGACTTAAATCTGACACTAACACCTGCAGCGAGCACATTTACATTTACATTGCATTGCTGCATATCTACTCACAGAGCTTTGCCGCGACGGGGCCTGAGTGCAGTGATGGATGGAGCTAATGCGTTTTTGCTCAAGGGGCGGATGGAGGGAGCGGAATCGATGGGCTCTGCAGCTCCTCTCCCTTCCTGCGAAGGAAGTGTCTGAACGCGGCGTCGACAGAGAGATCAAAACCGAGCGGCGGCGGCGGAGGAGAAATATTTCTGTTTGCCCTTGATTGAATAATTGACGGATGCTTTCACGCGCTGACAGTCACCGAGCGCACGGCGCATCGCCGATCCTGCGTTGTGATGCTCGACATCCGTGTCAGTCATTGCCTCCATGCACTGCTGCTGTGTGATTTATGGGTGGCAGCAGGCGTGCGTGGGGCTTTTAGCTCAGACAGGCGTGGTACTCTCTGATGTCCCGTGTACTGACTTCACCAGGATGGGTTATATCCGGAGCAGGCGAGGGTCGTGTCTAGTTGCTTTTCTGTTTCGGTGCATAATCTCATACTTTATTCTGTCTCTCTGCTGCAGGCGCTCGTCAATATAGCAAATGCAAAGCATGTTTAGATGTCAGCAAACTTTACAAGGATCTGATCGTCCCAGCATTTCTGCACGATACTGGTGGAAAGAAACTGACGGTATTAGTCTTTCGATGTCTTTTACTTTTGATCGCAATTTTCATCAATGATCTTAAGATCACGTTTGGAAACATTTCATCATCATCAAGCCTTCCTCCAGGAGCATTTAAAGTTTTAAAAGGAGAAGGCGTCTGGGCAATCTGAGTTGCAGCTGGCAGGGAGTGATTTAAAAAAAAAAAAGGCAAATAAAATCACTTCATCGAAGCAAACAGACAAAAAAACTAACAAACAAACAAGGGAAATTATTAATATAGCTGTGAAATACACTCAAATTCTCACGCGTTGACTTTGTGGGGTCTGAGAGCTGCTTTCTGTATTGGGGTTTTTAATTTACAGCCTTCACAGAGGTTTTTTTTTCCACAGCCAGTAAAGCCACTCGAGCTTTTCCATCACTTGTCGCTTTATGTTCCCCCTCCTGGCCATGTAAAGTGTCTCTGGTGACCCCGCTGAGATAGAGGTCTTTTCATGCCCTTAGAAACCTCTCAGCCCGTGTGACTCCTGCCAGCTATAAAGTGCACACATAAACTCAAAAAACACACGTGTGCTCGTTCGTGCTCGCCAGTCACGGGGGGCTGCAAGTCACAGCGGTCGGTCCAGGACTGGCGGGAAGCCAGCGCTTTGACCACAGTAAAGATGGACTATGCTGGACGTCCTCCGCCTGAGGTGCTTGTTCAGCGTCGGGATGAAAGTGGAGGGATATTTGTATGGACGGGGGGATTTATGGGTTTTAAAAGTGCCCTCACAAACGCACAAACCTCTTCAGCCTGCAGTCTGTCTCGTTTTAATAAACTGCTCCCTCTGATAAATACCGTACTCGTAATGTGAATACGGGGCACAGCACCATGTTTTCTGATTTTTGTTCCTTCTAGGCTGGAATTAAAAACCATACTTCCACAATTAATCATTTTCCGACGTGTAATTTTTGCAGCTCGACTTGTTTGGGCGGCCCTTTCTCCTCGCCATATATTTGAAGCGGTATCGGCGCCGTGTTTATTCTCTACAGCCAATTAAATATGCCTTTAGTCTATTAAATATGCCTTTCACTAACTTTCTTTACTTTTTAACAGAGCGAGGTCCCCTTGGGAACTATTTAATTTGCCTCCCCCACGTTTTCACTCAGCACTCCCCTTAGATTAGTGCCCAGGAAGCAGACAGGTGAGACACTCCCCCTTTTATGGGTTTAAATCTGCTGATGTCTTACGGAGCCGTCTTTATGTTTTATATAGATTTTTTAATACACGTTTCTTTCCGTGTTTTTATGGATTTTGCACCACACTCTGTTTATGGGACAACCTCATCAGTGATTTTACTTTAAATTTGCTTATTGGTTCCCATTTTAGCGTCGCTAGAACTGAGACTCACTGCATGCTAATTGTGCTAAAATGATGCATCTCTCCTCGGAAAAGGGCCCCTTTTTTAATGCTTTCGCACTATACTGTACATTTCCATTTCAGCTGCAGCTTCAGAGTTCGTGAAGCTCGAGGTTGTCTCGTGTTTTTACTTCAGAATTATTTGCGGTACTTTTTCCATCCTATTTTTTTTTTTCCTTCTGAGGAGAACAACTTTAGCACCTCCCATTCAAAGACATCTAAATGCACGAAGCCCAAACATTAAAGACGCCATCACCTTCAAAGCGATTCGGACCCAGGAGGGTTCTTGTTTCTCTCTCTCCCGCCTCTCTTATTACCTCCTTTGTCCTCTTTAATACGCCCCATCCTCTGCGCTCGCCTGCATGTTCCCCTGATATCCATCCCTTCTTTTGAGTTCATCCCTCCTTTTGTTGCGTTGGAGGCTGATTGCTCACTAACTAGAATAATTGTACTGCTCCTCTATGTGGACCCCTCGGGTGAAATGAAGGAGGGATGACTTTGCACCAGTGTGAGCCCATCCCAGACGTTAGTCAGTTGGCTTTTCAAAGGATGGGATCAATGCTAACTTTATTTGAGTGCTGTCTGATGGGATTCAGGCAGCTCTCGCTTGAATCAAGGGAGGTTTATGTGTTAAATGTGATTTATAATTCTTTGTGTTACTTTGGATTTTGTGAACGCAGACGCCGCTAAGCCTACTGATGAGCTATTATAATAAAAGAGTTTGATGTCTTGTCTTGTAAAATTAATCAAAGGTCATGCTAGCCCTCGGGCGTCACAGCGGCGCTGTCGTCTCACAGCAACAAGGTACCGGGTTCGAATCCTTCTCTGTGCGGAGTTTGCCGAGGTTCCGCTGTATTTTAGTTTGAAAGGGTGTCATTGTCTCCAGCCTTCAAACGTTGACAGACGAAACACTGTCATGAAGACAGATTCAGCCTTTTGGCTCCCCGAGTCAGAGACGCAGGCCTCCGTATATAGACAAAATATCACCTGCCGAGCATGGAGATGAGACCAGAGCAGACTCGGAGAGGAGACGGGGAGAGAAAAGGCATGGGGAAATGCAATGCAAGAACGCTGAGCGGAGGGAGGTGTTGGCAAAAACAAGCTCACAGAAAACACAAATGGAAAGCAATAAAGATAGTTCAGATCAAGAGGTGAAACAATAATCCTGCACAAAACAGCCAAGATGGACCGCTTAGCTCGTTTAGGTTCCTCGCTCCGTCTCTGAAGATCTCCTGCAACGGCCACGCTCAGAAAACGAAAGGCATTGCAAATACTTAAACTCCCCCCCCCTCCCTGCTCCCTGGACACACTTTAGCAGCCGAAATGGGTTGAAACTGGAGCACAGAAAGCTTTTTCTGCTTTAACACCATATTCCTGTTCTGCTGCTCTTTGAGAACTCAGAGGGGGGGGGGGGGGCATTCAGAGGACGACAACCTCTGAATGTGGCGTGAACTCCCTGAAGCTGGTTCAACTTGAATGGAAATCATTTCAATCCCATTAAGTGAACTGAAGCCATTTCCTGTCCGACAAGTTTAAGTCCAAGGTCCTTGTCGATTCTGAGGCCTGTGCTGCTTCACACGCAAGCAGACGCCGAGATTCAATATTTATGCCCCCTTTCTGCCCCATTACGCCACCATGACTTATTTACCTGCATCCGGTTTGAGCGTGTCGGAGGCGGCGCGTCGCCGTCGTAAGCGAGGAAACTTCCGGGAAGTGAGGCGGTTTTAAGTAAAAGAGCTCGGCGGTTTGTGAGATTATGATTAAGAGCATTTCTTTTATTTCTATCAAAAGAGAAACACATTTGATTCATTTAATCTCTTTTGCTTAATTAACAGTAGATTAGGCGAGACAGCAGCTGAAATATCCGTCTTTTCACTCAAATAGCAACTAAACAAAAATGCTTTTTTTTTTCTTCCCCCAAACAAGTTTTGGATGTCGGTTTGTAGGTTTGAATGTGAGGAAGACGGAATAATCCCGCGGTTTGAAAGCTGCTTTCATGACGGACCACAGGGTCAACCCCTCGCTGTTTTTCATTCTGGATTTGTGGTTGAATGTGTTGCCGTTAGATACAAGCTCTCCCCACCCCGAGCATGAAATCCTGGGTGTAGCGCGATAGAACAGCAGAGCTGTCGGCGCTAATCAATTTACAGTGGATGGGTAGGTAGGCTGTGTGTCACACAGGAAGCTTTGCCCTGCAGCCTCAGCTTCAACCTGAACGAGCTCTCAGCCGCTTCTGCAGAACGGATCGGGTGGAAAATCTCTCGCCTCCTTCAGGTTGTTGTTTAAAGAATAATGCAGCAGACAATCAATAATCAATAATCCCGCGTAAACCTCGTTGGGATTGCATCACAGCAATGACAGAATGTGGTGTGATCATATTTTCTTTTACCTCCACTTATGTGGTGATATAGACATTATGCCCACAAACAACTCAGCCTCCCATTATTGCTTTTAATTTAACATGATATTTTGGGGATTCCGTAGGCGTCGGCGCCGATATGCTTCCCGATGTGTGAATGCAGCCGAGGAGAAAGGAGGTGGAGGGTTTGAAATCGGGTCTTTTTCTGAGTTGGGGATTTCATTAAAAGTCACAGAATAGGGCTGTCAAACGGCTCCGGCAAGGTGACTTCTGTCTGCCTGCGGTTTGAAATGGCAAAGGAAAGGAATATATAACGTTCTCCAACCTGCATTCAGCAGAAACACATCTTGCATCATAAATTACTGGTGTCTAAAAGCAATGATAAATTAAAGTCTTCTTCTTCTCCTCCTCCTCGGCGGCTGTGTGTTCAGTTATTACATTAACATCTCGGAGGTCTGTTGGTCTCCATGCTTTCTAATTGAATGCAAATCTTAGCTATTTTTGCAGCAAGGCATCGTCGTTGTTTTTGTTCAATGGCGACAAATGACATTTTATGTGGAAAATAATGCATTGCAACAACACGACGTCTCAATTCTCCTTAATTCTATCTCGCAGGGCTGCTGCTGCTGCTGCAATCAAATTAAGCAGCAGCACAAATTGAGCTTTATCAACGGAAATGTGGCAAATGAATTGGTTTCATTGCTATTTGGGGGGGGGGGAATGCTGCCGCGTGGGGAGAATGTGCACCAACGATTCAGCACTGGCGATCAAATTAAATTCAAACTTCTCCAGAGTTTGACAAATTATTTAAATGAAGAGAGGCGATCGTGTTGGAGCTCGAAGGCGTTTGAGGAATCATGCGGGGAAAGGAAGGCGCTTCAAAGCCATCGGTCTGCACGGGGAGGGATGAGGAGCATTTGCAGCGTGGTGCGAGGCGCCGCCGACGTGAGACGACATCAGTGGATGCGGCGACACTCGGTGTGAATCGTAGCAATTAAAATTCTAACAAATGTGCCACCGACGTTTATGAAAAACCGGAAAATAAAAATCTGTTTTTTTCGGGTTTTTTCCGGCCCAGTGGGAAAAGATTAATTTCTTGTTTATCGTAATGAGTTCAAAAATGATTCCAAGGTTCATTTCGAAACTTTATTTTCCCTTGAACTGCAGTTAGACGACGAAACAACTGTAATCAGGCAACAGCAAACAGATTGCAGAAGGTCAGCAAAGACCGGGATGACCCCGAACACGGAATAAAGTTGGGTCGACATGCGCCAGTTTGTGGAACATTTCATCATAATGGAATATTTTTTTTTATCTTGGCTGTAACAATTATTTGTAATTTTTTTAAATAATTATAGAAAATAGCCCCCCCCATGTCATTTATCCCAAAGCAATGCCTTGGGATTGATTAATTTGCTTGACCTCTTAGGAGGTTGCATCGCTGAGCTTCACGAGCATCTCGTCTTGAAGGAGAATGAATGAATGAAGGGTTAACTAGCGTCATCAACGTTACCCTCCACCTCTCCTCATGTTACCACCGTAAAACCATCGATGCCTCCATTTTCTACCGGATCTGATCGACTTGTCCGCTTTGCTCTCTAAATAAAAGATTCCTCTTCTGCTTGTTACTCACGGAAAACCCCGACAGATGGGGCGTTGGGACTTGTGCCATTGTGTGAAGCTTTCTCCGAAGCGTGTGTGTGTGTGTGTGTGTGTTGGGGGGGGGGGGGGGGTTATGTATTAATCTCTAATAAGCATGGTGGGCTCGCCACCGTGATTCTTACACGACACGGTTCCCAGAGAGGAACCCTGTCCTGTCCTCTCTTAGAGGAGAACCCTGAGGACGGTTCCCAGAGAGGAACCCTGTCCTGTCCTCTCCGAGAGGAGAACCCTGAGGACGGTTCCCAGAGAGGAACACTGTCCTCAGGCGTCCTTCCCACTCGTCCATGTGCTTCTTTTACTGCCCGTTCTCCCTGCTCCTCTATCTCTCTGCCTTGCACCTTCTAATACCGTAAAAGCTCCATAACGGTCCGTGTATACTTTTAATAGCCCCTTTATTTTTATTTTTTATTTTTTGCAGCACACCAACATTTTCACTTCTCATATTCCATTTTTGAGGAAAGTGCCGTTGCCGTTGTCCTTGAGAATTACTGGCCTTGTGATCTTCATCATTGCTCATCGGTGATAAACCCTGACAGCAAGAAGCAAAAGGTCGTTCGCCCAGCGTGGGCAGAGGAAGCGCTGCTCGATGGAAGCAGGCCGGTGGATGGTTTCCTGCAGAGTCGCCGCCGAAGCTGCCTGGCGGTTCATTTTTATGCTATTTTCATTGGAGCTTTTGCCCTGAAGCTGTTGCCCAGAGGCTAATTTTAGAATCAGGTTAAGTTCTAAGGTGTTTTTTTTGTGGGCGGGATGCATAAAAATAAGTTATGCAACTTGGGAAAGTAATTAATGAGCGAAACTGTCATTTTACAAGGAGAGGAAACGATAGAACGAAAATGTTAAACCGTGTCTGAGGAATATTGAACTTATACAGGGTGTAGACATTAACGTCTGAATTTCTTTGCATTCTGCTTTAAATGCCAGAAGAATAAGAATAAAAATGCACGAACCGTCGGCAGTCAGGGTTCGTGGACGGCCGTGGATTCCTGAGTGGCTGCTGTCAGACGACTGCAGGAAGAGATCGTCTTGAGACTGAGCCGAAGTGAATGCTGCGTATCAGACGTGATTTATTGTCTGTCTCCAAACGGCAGCGTTTCTTTTTTGTTTGTTCCCGTTTGACTCGACTTCATTGACTTGCTTGCAGACCCAAAGGTCAAACATCAGATCACGGGTGCTCGGCGTCGCCGTTAGATTGATCCGTTATGCTGCAGATTAGCAGATTAGATTAGAGTGTCTCTGCTTTGAATTTTAAATCATTTCTAATAGCAGCTCCTTTGAAGTTTTAGCGCCGTCGCTCGGGCTATCTCATCTGGCTCCACTGGGGGGCCCGTTTATACACGTTCAAACTGCAGGTTCACCTCCCTTACAGTTCAATTCCGGAGTCCAGACATATTAATAGGCTCCTTTTGGCAGTTGTCCCCTCTCTTGGCGTCGTCTGACTTGGCGCTTTGGAACTCTCAACCCACCAGTGGGTTGACGCTCGGGAGACGGGTTGGCGCAGGCCTCGTATGTCTCCTAATGATCCGCTTCGGCAGGAGCGCTGGGGACGCCCGGCAGAGAGAGACGGAGATATTCAGGCAAATTGCTTCTGTGCACCAAATCGGATGCGTTTGCGCCGCGAAAACGACGGTTGCAGTAGAAATGTTCTGAATGAAGTTGTGTTCATCTTCATCAGTTGTATTCTGTGTCTTGGAGCTGCATTTATTGACTGTGCCAAGTCTCCCCCGAAGGATCTCTCAATTATTGGAACGTTTTTTTTTCTTTTTTTAAATGACTTTGCATATGTAATATTAATATCGTGAAGCACGAGTTGACGGATGCCTTCTTCCAAAGTGCTCGGCGGCTTCAGAAGTGAATGTCTAGTCCAGTAGCCCGGTTCCATATTTGCAGTGAACGCCAGTACATGGCGATCTCGCCCTCGCGATGCAGCCCGTTCCGGCCCCCGCTGTTAGCCAATTAGCTGTAACCACAGCGGATGTGACTTCTCAAGGCAGATCCTGGAGGCTTTTTTCTAGTTATTCTACTTTATATTCCGCCTGTGTGAGAAAGAAGCTGCGAAGCTACACTTGATCTGCACATTTCACCGGCTTTATCGCGCTGCCGCCTCTGAAAAAACACAGAGCTAACGCCTGTACAGAGCAGCTCGGAGCTGAAATCAAAGTCTGTCATCCGAGGATGCCGGTAATAGTGATGGAATAATACGTAGAGGGGAAAATGGCAGCTTCAAATCCAAACAGCGAGTCACGAGGGGAAACCGTGCAGCGGCATCCTGAAGGATTAATCCCGATGCGGACTCCGCTCTCCTGCCGATGAAATCATGGCTGCAGTTTCATTTTTTAGTGCCGTTGTGAATCAGTTGGGAACAGCTGCATAGTCAGACTAAACTTTCTGGTAACACCTCATTATACCGGCTTTTCCTGTGCATCCATATCTTTTTTTTTCCATCATTGCCCAAAGGAAGCTGCAGTTCAGTTTGTTTCTTCCGTGCACCAGATGGTTCTTCACCTCCGTGGAGCTTGTTTGCACGAGTTAAAACATGCTTTAAAAAGCCCTTTTGAAATCCTCATTCCTCATCATCCTTTCGTGATTTTTTTCTTTGCAGAATGCAGGTAGCAAATGTTGAAAAACAAAGAAGGGGTGACTTTGAAAGCACATATCTATCAAAGAGACACCCTTCGAGTGTACAAAATGGATTTACACGCATTCACCTGCATGTAAAAAAAAGGATTAGAGTTAAAACAATTTTTTTTTTTTGATTGTGCAGTAACTTTAATAATAATTTGTGCAGGACAAAACACAACGCTAGAAGATGGCGCCTCAGGACAATGACATTAAGAAAAAATAAAATAAAGAAGAGATTAACCTTGAGTAAAAGTTAATATAGTTGCAGCACCAGATTATTTATTTCAACAATCACTGAATAATGATGCAGTTTTCTATGCGTTCAGTCACGCAGCTCAAACTCGCCATCTGTTTCCCCCCCCCCCCCCCCAACATTTGTTTGATGATGGTCATAAAGTTCTGCTTCTCTCTCGACTTCCAGTCACATCATTGAATCATTTCTGCAGATGCGATCTGACATGCGGTTTGCAGCATCCCTTCAAAAATCCAAAGCTGGAGACGGAGACAGTTCTGGTTCTGAAATGCCCGATTTTTTCTGGCTGCTGACGGATTGACAGACGGACAGATGGAGTGACTTTCAAATGAAACTTAAGACGCTTGTTTTTCTCTCTGTCTGACAAAATGTTTCATCCGGATTCGTGCTTTGCTGTTGTCAAACTCATTGCTCAGCAGCATGTGTTAATTACATATTTGCGCTTAATCCGATCTGATCAATACGCTGTCACCTCCTTTGCCTTCAGCTACAGGCGTGTTGCTCTGCTATCGGTGTAATGGCGGGTTTTCCTGTGTTGCAGATGATGAAGTTTTCCTGGGATAACTACAAGCGCTACGCCTGGGGAAAGAACGAGCTCCGGCCTCTGACCAGAAACGGGCACATCGGCAACATGTTTGGTGAGTGCGAAGTTTCGCTTTGAAAAAGGTCATCTGGCATATTTTTCCAGTCACAATTTGACCTTTATTTCTGTCAAAGCCTTTGAACCTTAAGATGAGCTTAAACGGGTGAATGTTTAAAATCATTTTCCGAATTGTATAAGCTGAAATGTCATCTTCGCACACACACACGCACACAAACACATACACACCCCTATGGGTAATTTACCTAATTTGCATGTCTTTGGTTGTGAGAGGAACCCGGAGGGATCCCACGCAGACACGGGGAGAACATGCAACGTCCCCACAGAAAGGCCGCAAGCCGGATTTGAGGCAATTTCATCTTTAAAATGGGAAAATATCATCATGGGATCAACAAAGTCACAAATATGTTCAGGACTTCACCAAAAGATCAATCTAGCCTAGCGAACCCGCCTCTTAACGGCGCATCATGAAACAACTTATCTTCAAAGCGAAGGAATCTCATTTGTCTTTGTCTCTTTTTGCCCTTCGTTCTCTCGTTCTTCCGAGACCTTTGTCATCTGTCTTGCTTCTTCTACCTTGATATTTTAAAGTCCAGCTCATAAAAGTAAAAAAAACAAAACAAAGCGATTTTGCTCGGGTAGCAGGTGATTGCTTTTTTCCTTGACGGATGATACTTGATGACTCAAAAGAATTGTTGGATTAACACATTTTTTGAATATTTTCTTATTAATTGCTGCCTTGAATGACTGAACTCTGGTCACCGCGTCTTCTTACCGTTTCCTCATCACGTGAAGCTTCAGACGATCCCTGTGGCATCGCTGACTCCAACAGCCTCTAATTGAAGCCTGGGAGGGGGAGGGGTGGGGGGGGGGGTTGTCAGGTCTTTGCAGCTGGAGCATATCAATCCGTTCACAGCTGGGCTGGAGAGAAACTCAGTAAATAAAAGGCAGACGAACTCCTAATGAGACTTGGATAGGCACCGTCTTCCTCTATGACGGGTTTCTGGATTATTAAGGCGATGATGCAAACCCTCATGAGCATTCAGCGATGTCTCTGCTCCCCCCGCCCCCCAAGGTTGCCAGGTTCACATTGGTCCCTTTTAAGTGCTGTCCTGAAAAGATACGATAGATGTTGCGTTTCAAAGCAACTGATTCAAGAATATTTTCTGATGAAACCCAGCCTTTGGATGTTTCTGATGTCGCTGAACTTTGTGAACTTTCCTGAAGTTGGATCAGCTTTTTGAAAGACAGACACGTGATTTCCGCTCCGCTGTTTTTTTGTTGTTGTTGAAAGAGGTGACAATCAATTTGTTTCTCATCCCTTATAAGTTGTAAAATAGGGCAATGTGAGGCTTTAAAACCAGGCTGTCTGTAGTCGGGGGGGGGGGGGGGGGGTTTGGAGAGGCCGTACCCCCATCCGGGCTCCAAAGCCTTCACTGGTTCTGCACCTTGATCCAGGTCTGAATGGAAATCTAATGGAACATATTCCATTCAAAGGAAAAACCTCCCTTTCAATTTTCATCGAAATCCCTCCTAAACGTCTTGTTACAATCTGCTGACAGGCAAACGGCAAGGAATACGCAAAGAGACCGTAAGTGTGTTAAATTGTTGAATTAATTTGACAGCAATGACAGTATTAATTTTTTTTTAAAGCCTTTCGTTTGTAATATATTGAATCTCTCCCAGTTTAATTGTTTGATATTTTGTCTTTTTTTTTTTAAGACGGTCTTTTATTGTGCTGTAACAATAGCTGGCTTGCTTCAGGTATTGTCCCCCTGATGATTCCTGCACTTCAGCCACCTGTGATGAAAAGCATCATTAGCCTTTAAGTAGCTAAGGACAGTCAAAGCTAATGGACTGAAGTGTTGTCAATACTGAAAGCACAGAGACGATGGGGGTGACGACGGAGTTCGCCGCTGCTGAAGGGCGTCGACGACGAACCTGCTTGCAGCAATGGCTTTTATACATTACTCGGAGAGCGAGCGTAATCGCAGTTTTGGCTGGTTTGGGACGGGATGCAGTGGCAGAACTGTCAAAATTAACCCTTTAGGTTTTTATTTTTTTTTATGGTCACGGCTCTATCAAAAATATCGTCGCGATTGCACGGATTTAGTTTGGCGCCAAATTTGCCACAACGAAAGTCACTTCTTCCACATTCTTCTTGAGTTCTATAAAACTAATAACGATGCGTGCTTTTTCTAATTCTACGAGGAGTTTTGTGGCCCTGGTGTCTTTTTTTTAATGAAGGTAAGGTGTAAGGTGACTTTATTTGTACCCGAAGGTAGAACTGGTTTACAGCAGTTACACTCTGCTGCTGGTCGCAGCGTGCGCGTGTGCGTGAAGCGTTTGGCCTAAGGACACAACGACAGTGTACACACGTGCCTGAGCCGGGGATCGAACCGCCAACCTCTCGATCATAGGACGACCTTCTCAACCACCACCGTGCGCCACCGTAACAATGAGACGGGAAGCTGAGCGGCTCTCTGATGGCTGTTCAGATTTGGTTTTGGCTGTTGCTCGACTATTTACCGCGACAAGTTAAGTCATTTTAGTTTCACGTGGAAGACAAAAAAGTTTGTCAACACCATGTCTACATCAGTCTTCAACTTCTGGCATCAGCCCCCCCCAAGCAGAGCACCTTAATACAGATAAAAAGTGATAATTCAAATAATAAAAGGCAGGGACAGAACATCCTTTTGTCTCCGGCGGAGGATTAAGACATTTAATGGTTAATCCTATAAACGCATGTATTTCATTGGATATAGAGCGCATCATTTCCTGGAAATAACCATCTTGCATTACAGATGATTGGAGAGAGAGCGAGAGAGAGCGAAAGAGAGAGAGAGAGATATTAATATACAGACATGGATAGAATGTCATTTTGTCGATGCTGGAGTGAGAAGCCAGGTGTGAAATTAGGTGCTATAATTTAATCCCCAGAGTAAACAGACTTGTGGTGAGATTGGATCTACAGCTATCTGGATCCGCCCAATCTCGTCCACCTGCTGAGTCATCAGAACCTTCCTCAAGAAGCTCCAAGGAAAAACACAAACCACAGGAAGATTGAGCGAGCTGTGCTCCATTCCTCCGTTGGCATGCTTTCTCTTTAATCTTCCTCGGAGTCATTTTTTCAACCCCCCCCCCCCCCCTCGTTCAATTCTATTTATGCTGTAATCCCCTTTTTTCTTTCCTTTGTCGTGACCCTCAAGGCTCAGAACCGTCTTTATTCCTCCCTCGTAGACCTTCTTCCTCTCATTTCTCTTTTGTCATTTCAAACACAGTATGTCTGTCAGAGCTTATTAAAAGTTGCTGCTGAGGGCTTATTACAAAAAGCAAGGGGGGTTGTAGTGCGTTTAGTGTCTTTGTGAGGTTATGTGGGAGTTCCCTCTTAGGACGAACTGAATCTGATGGGAAAGTTAAAATATGCACATTCGTCTTCTTTATTCTCCCCAAAGAGAAATCTGTAGCTTTTGAACCAAGTTGTTTTTCCCATTGTGTTTTAAATTATTGATAAATGTGTTTCACTGATAAATTAGCTCTTTTGTGATTTGTTAGAAATTCCCTTTCCTGTTTGATTCTCTTAAAATCCCTGCTTTGAAAATATCACATCTTCTGAATCATTTAATTAATTAGGTAGTGCTTAAAGTTTTCTTCTTCTTCTAATTACATTGTTTTCAGCTTCAGAAATAAATCTATTTATAGATATAAATTCAAGCTAATTTAGATCTCGTTCTCCATTGACAAAATCTTTATATTCGTGATAGATTTGTGTTTTTTCATTGAATATTTTCATTTCTAAATCATCAGCAGATTCCACCATGACTGATCACATTTTCTACTTTTTTTGTTGGTTGCTTTCAATAATATAGCTTGAAACATGTTGTATAAGTGACCGATCGGCATTTAGAAGCCACAAAACAACAATAGCATTAAGTCGGAGTCATGCTTCGGGTCAGTTTGAGATCAATACGGACTCTTTTGTGCATCGCCCCACTCCTGAGTGACACGTCTCTCCCTTTAGCTGCTAAGATCCTCTACTGTTTTCAGCAGCTGCTAACTGGCGAACTATGTCCATTAGCCGTCTGGCCCTGCAGGTGGAACGCAGCAGGGTATTAAAGCATGTGTGCTGAAAGCGGCGTCCTGCTGTGACTAAACTTTGAGATTGAACATAAAGGTTTCGTAACAGACAGTTTATATAAGAAGCTGAAACTGACTAATAAGCTCGGCGAAGCCCCCGGGAGGCTTCGCATTCTGCTGACGATTCAATTCAGGTAAATCACCGCTATGAAAAATAGCATTTATGGCAGCTTTAAGATTGAACGTTGGGGTTTTAGAGAATAAATGGGTGCAAATCTGGAAGATCTGTAGCTGCCCCCCCCACCCCCCCACTGCACCTTGTCTTTCTCCTGCGTCTGTTTTGGGTTCGGATCTGTCATTTTGCTTGTTTGAGTCCTCTCTCCTCCTCATTGTTCTCTCCACTTTTGTTTATTTCCTGAAATGTTTCCTGTCAGGGAGATCAAAGCGAGGTGGGCTTTTTTGTTCGTCGTCTATCATCTCATATCGAGACAGACGATGCGTTGGAAGTATAGAACTGCACGAGGAAAATACTCTCCAGTGGGAAAAAAAAAGCCGGGTAGCTCAGGGCAAAGGGAGAGGTGAAGATCGTAGAGCTATTTAAGACTTCCGGCTACTTGGAAAGACTTCATTCCCGTGTGTGGACAGACACGATCGGATTTAAAAGAGTGTGGGAAAGTGATGAAAAGTCATTCGGGGACTCTTGGAGTCTCGCAAGCCAAAGGCCTCCGTGCAGTGAATTATTTTCAACGTTTGGCTCCCAGAGCTCTGGTGCCCTACTTTTAATGGTGGAGAGCACGAACTAAACGTATAAGTGGTGACGGTTCGATATTTCCACCTCGTCTCGAAAGCAAGACCAAATAATTACGCCTTCAGCCTGAATTTAAATGATGTCACAAACACAAACGGGGGGCGCTATCCTTAAGAGGATAGTCATGGTAAATAGAAACACTCTTCTATAAAGATTATTTTCTTATAATAGGCCCACAAGTAAAATCTTTCTTCTCCTTTTGGGTCTTTCTTTTAATTCAACTAAACTAAAATCGTAGCAGGAAGATTGTTCCAGAGGGTTTTGTGGTCTGCAATGAAAAGTGGAGTCGGACAGTCTTGGGGTGGGGGGGGTTATTCCTCTTTTTCTTTTCTTACCAGTCTTGGGAATGGGTTCATCACGTCAGTGTTGTTTACCCATCCAGTGTCCTTGAAACCTTGGTCGTATTTTCCAGTCCCTTTTGGCTGCATGTGGGCGAGGAGATTAATTGGCCTTCCGTGAGGCATTCAGAATTTGTGGCGCCCAAACCCGACGGACTCCCCTCTGCTGTTGTTCCGCTGAACCTTAGGTAAATAAAGGAGAAACGATGGCCTTCACATTTAGCTAACGGCTATAGTAGCGTCATCGATATTCCCTCTGTAACTCCCAGCGAGAAGGTGACCGAGCCCAACCCACTCTTTCGTAAATCCGCGGAGGCCAATGGCGCCTCCCTTCCCTAACTTTCCTTGACAGTTTTCTCATTTTCCCTTTTCCTGCCTTTTGGGATGCCCATCATCCGTTTTGATCAATCGCAACCTTTCCTGGAATGTGATCATGAAAGCGATCGTGACTTGGCGGCGCGTCGTCAGAGACCGTTTGAAATCGCAGCATCAGATCCCCCCCCCAGTGAACGCTGGTGGGATTCGTTATCCCCTCAACAGTTGCGCCCCTTCTTTATTCTTTTCACCAGACTAATTCATTCTTAGCGTGAGCCGTCGTATGCACTTCCGCTTCATCCATTCTCCGTGTAATAAGAAGCCGACCAGCTCCAGAGAGAGAACGAGGGATTCAACGGATGTGCGTGCCTCGCCGAGTGACGCCATTACCCTCGTGCCTGCATATGTGGGTCACTGACTGCAGCACAGAACGCAGTACATGCCATCCACATCCACGGTCTTCATAGAGAGAGAGAGTTGCAGCCCCCCCCCCCCCCCTCTTTGTTGCTCTGGAGTATTTCAGCAACAATGGATGCCCTATGGCTGTTAAGGGGATTGGCCACATGCTGCTATTCACAATTGCTCTCCGTTCCTCGGCCCCTCGACAACAAATGAAAGCGCTCAGACTTTATCTCCGGATTACATAACTGTTTTTAACCCCCCCCCCCCCACACACACACACACCATACCCTGTTTTGCCCTTTCCCCGCTCCCTCCTCGTCCCAAGAGGTGCAATTAAAGAGCACAAGGTCAACATTCTGTGACTGGATTAGTTTTTCCTGGACTACAAAGCGAGCTACTTCTAGCAACGCCATCGGACTTCCTTCGCCGCGAGAGCATTTAAGAGCAGCTGCGTTCATTAGACAATCCGCAAGACGCTTCTGCTGCGACTCTACGTGATGGAAAACCGAGGCGACGACGCGAGAACTGGGATCAATGGGCCAAGCCGTGAAAGCTGGGGTTATTTATTACGTGGTTGTCTCCGGCTGGAGGTGCCGTTCGGAGGCTGATAAAGTGGTGCAGAAGTCGCGCTGGCGTTCACTGTCGTTATAGCGATGAACCCTGTCCTGCAAATCAAACACTTGGAGATAGGATTTCTGCTGAGGCGGCGTATTTACTTAAAAGGTACTTTCAGGAGAAGCAGACGCGCTCGTGTCCATGCAAATGCAAATTGATTTTAGGACTGAGCGACGTTAAATCTTGAGCAGCTCATCTGCAAGCTCCGCCTCTTCCATGTTAAAGGAACATTTCCTTAAGTCGTTCAACCATCAGCCACCGCCACCACCCTGTTCCCCTCTCTCCTCGCATATTAGATTGATAGATATACATATTAATGCCTGGTTTCACAATTATTTCCCAACAGGCATTGTGCCAGATCTTAAAAGGGTTGGGGAGGGTGAAGGTTGTGAAGAACAGGAGGAGGCGCGAGATCCTCCTTTGCCATCAAACTTTTACCGAAGGACTACAGAAACGGCGCCTGTCACATTAGAGGCACACCGAGTGAACGGTAGTCACCCGCCACCCACTTTCCATTTCTGCTCCATCCATTTCTATCTCCCGTGGGCTCCATCATGGTGGAGCAGAAATCATCTTGTCTCCATAGCAACCAGCGCCAGGTGACAAATCAGGATCTGATCGCTCCTCTGGAGAGCGCATCCCCAACCCGCCACTCGAAACCGTCTGTTTGTTCCTATAATAAGGCCTCGGACTGAAACTGCTGGACCGAACACGTCACATTTCCTCGTAAAAATTGTAAGGCTTGCGATATTTTTTATGATAATGGTGACAGACGGCAGCGGGAAATGTGATTCTTTTTTTCTCACGTGAACATGCAAGTTCAGAGAACATTTAGGGATTTATATTATGTTTGAGTGAAGAGGTTACAAAACAATAAAGCATTTATTGTTTGCAGTTCACTGCTCTGCCTGTAGTAGCGCGTCTGTCATAACCTGATAATATCAATTATCTTCACACGCGTTAATAGCAACTCGTTTCGGTAAATCTCATGCCTGATAAACGTCTCTGCGCTCACAGTAGAATGAAATTGTCACAACCCATGACAAATATTAGAGATGCTCCCCCCCCCAGTTTAAAGAAAATAATTTAATGAACATATAAACATGACGCAGTGCAGAAGGAATGAGATGTGTTTGTACGTTGTGTCTGTCGCCCGTGTTGGAAGAGATAAAGGAGAACCGAGGAGAAAGTGCTGCGATCACATCACAGGGAAGAGTTTCTGTCGGGGGGGGGTGAAGGCGAGAACGAGCAGCGGCGCTCACCGATAGGCGGGACAGTCGACTAATTATGCAAATTATAATGATGCTTGCCAATATTTAGCATAGTTTCAATTATTTAAGAGCAGAAAACTGAATTTAGACAAATCCTTTTTTACAGAAAACGCCTCAATTAACTCCATTACGTCTGGAAGAGATGCATCATTCATCGTTTGGGAGGTGTAGGCGTTATTTGCAATCCCATCAGACGGCACTGTGATTATCCGGAGTCACAGAAAGGAGCGGGATCTGACTTTCTCAGGGTCGACGGGTAGAAAACATGAATCAGGCGAGGCAATGTCTTCAACTCCACCTCTTAAATATGGTGTCTGCAATCACAAGTTATGAGCTGATTCAGCTGAAGTGGCTTGGGCTGTTTTAATATGGCAGCCATTGATTTGTGCTGTGCAGGACATTTGGCAGGCGCCGGGCACTGGTGATGCAATGACCCATAAATGACTCTCTGTCCAATCATGTGACCTGTAATATTTCACATGATCTTTCACTACCTGCTCTCCCCACAGCAGGGAGCCTGCCGTGTATTCCGTCTCCCCCTTGATCGTCCTGGAAGGTAAATGAACTGCTGGCAACGCACGCCGTTTACTGGAGCAGCAGGGATTTGAGATGTGTTGGTTTCATTCGTAGAACTCGTTAAAACTACAAGATCAGAAGAGGGTTGAAAGAATTCAACCCCAACGGGATCCGTGGGTTCACACCGAAGCGTTTCACCTGCAAGGAGGCGAGGAATTGAACAGTGAGCTTCTGAGAATACACGGGGAAGTTTTTTTGGTTTCCCCGGCTGCATCTAACGATGGTCGGCTGGCGGTGAAAACGGCCTTGAGATCAGCTCCTCGCTTTGGATTAAGAGCTGCAAAGATGGGGGTCGCGAGAAGCTTCTAAATGCCTGGTTGTGCTGCAATCATGAGGGATTTCATAAAGGTCAGTTGCTAAATGCAAAAGGCAGGTGAAATAAAGGGCTTCTCGGAAAACGGATAACAGGCGGAGGATGCAGAATGCATCTTATTTTGCTCTTTGCTTCAGCGCATCTCATGCTGATCCTGTCTTTTGATGTGTAGGATTTTATTTGTCAGAGGATGTTCTCAATCTACACAGTCATCATCCAATAAAGGAAAAAAAGAAGCCATTTTGCAGCAGAACACAGGCCAATGTAGGGAATCCATCATTCGGAATCATCCGCAGCAAATTCCCGAATTGAATACGAGCGTCATCAACCCTCGTTTGCTGGGATTATCGGCAAAATGACGACAACGACCAGTCGGCACGATGACGCAGGAGGATTACGAGGGATTCTACTCTGTTCTGCTGCAGACACGATTCAATCAGCAGCATGTGGTGGATTCCGGGACGAGGCTAAATTTAGCTGTGTTCCCGTAAGTCCCTGATCTCTGCCGAGTCGGTGCACTTTGTAATCCTTCCGCTTCTTTCGTCGCACGCTGAGTCTGGGAGTGACGTCGGGTCGGATGCAACGATGACGTCTCAATCTGTTTGGCGGCTCGTAATCGGCGTTCAGCAGTTTTTAATCACAAGCGGTTCCTGCCGGGTGTTTAAGCTCCTGGCGGTAAGAGGGAGCAGACTCTGCTTCATTCACGTAGTTCGAAAACTATTTATATACACAGGCAGCACTTTTGTTTTTTCTTTTTCAAGCTTTGCCTCATTGCAGTCTTTACTCCCGTCCTGAACATTTCACTAATTAGGAAACACCAAGCTGAAGAGATTCAACGCATCCGGCTCCATTTTTGTTCCATCCTTCATGACTCCTCATTTTAAATTCCCTCACGCCTTTGTCCGCCGGGGGCGTAATGGCACACTCATTTCTTGTCTCATGCTTATTTGTGAATCGCCATGCGCTCCTCTGACCTCGCCTTTTGCGTTCCGTGAGACCATCACAGGCGAGGCGTCGATTTCTGCTGCAACAGGATATAAGCGTGACAATAAATGTAAATGCATTTTGGCAAAATCGCGCCGTGAGAGTTGGAAGAACTTTGGCACAGAGTTTGACTCTCGGCCCACACTTCAGAGGCGAGCGAGGAGGTTGTGGGTGGGGGTGGGGGGGTGCTCCAAGCCTCTGGCATCTTGGAAACAGAAGAAAGAGACACCGAAATAAACAGGAACAGGTAAAACACTGACGCACAAACTGACGTTGAGTCACGAGTCTGTCTGGCGTGTCTTTAGGAAGCGTTTTTAAGAAGCTTGCATTAACACTGTAACTGAGTGGGGGAATTTTAGGCAGCCGAGCAACAGCGCATTTTAATGCAGAAATATAAATTGTATGTCACTCGTGACCATCGCTTCCTACGTCCCGTTTCTCTTAAAGCCCGCAGGGCTGCACAAATGATGCGAAGCAGCTGCTCTTTCGAGGTGGACGGTTTAATTTCTACCGGCTGACAGCGGCTCTTTGTCAACAGGTTATTACAGCTCTCCCAAATTGGTTGGGCTGCTCATTTTTTTTTCCCTGTGTGAAACTAGTGAGCTAGAAAGCCCCATTCAGATGCGATAAAGGTCTGGCGGACAGGATGGGTGGTGCTGCCTCATTACAGGCAGAGAAGGAATCGGAGATTAAAGGCGGAGTGGGGCGATTCGGGAGAAAGATGGTCGGATTCTCCGGCCGTCTGGAACGAGACTCGACAATGAACAGCGGCTGCTCGTGCAGCCGATCCAAAGCATCGTCCTTTACCTTTGAGCTTTTTAAAAGCTTTTCTGCCAAGGTCATTGTCCACCCTCCTGGCCCATCCTTCAGTCTTGATTACTGGCAATATTCTTGACTTTACCTCTGCCGTGTTTATGGAATTTGACACAGTCATGTGGGGTGGGGGGGGGGTCTCTATCTTACCACCAAATTGATTGATCCCTTAATAAGATATTGATAAAATCGGCAGCAATCTTCAGCCAGTAGAGAAAAGACAAGATTAAATGCAGGTAAAATACAAATACGGCTCCTTCTGCAGGAGTTTTAATCGAACAGATCGATTATCAACCTTTGACATGCTTTGATTTGCGTCTTCCCAAGCAAGGGTGAGTTGAGAAACAATAGTGATCTATCGTATTTATACACAGCAGCGATATAATTACCGGTATGGATATTTCTGAATAAGGACTTGTATTCAGGATGACACGGGTGGTAAAGAGACACACATTCAGGTGAGCTTTTACATGCTTTAGTTCTGGGCTGTCCCTTCTTTGTCTTCCGCTGGTCTGGTCTGGACATGGGTGCTTCATCAATGTCTTCCTCGAGACAACGCTGCAGCCGACTGGGGAATGTGAAACCCTTGCTCTAGTGAAGCAAAGCGTTTTGGGTCGTATCGTCATTATCATTGCTGCCCACTTGATAACACTTTTATTACCGATAATCCTCAACTATTGTGGGACATTTGCTCCTGGAGAACAACAGAGAAATCTGGATTGACATGACATTTCTGACGATCGCTTTCGCGGCGGCTCCGTATAATCCTGCCCCGTCTGAACTCACGTTCTTCTTCCAGCACCGTTGCGTTGCATCAAAAGTCCGCTCCCCTTCTCCTCCGTTGGTTTATCTTTGGTGCGAACCTCGTGTCTGGAATAGCAAGCGCTCCGTATCGTTAGCGTCACACAGGCACTCTGGCTCGCGCTTGCTAACCTCGCCTCCGTGGCGCCCGGTAGCATCGAGCACTAACAAGATGCTCGTTGCCCTTGCGATTGATAATTGGATACCGGCAACCACTGCTAACGGGGCAGCGTAATTACAGCGAAGCCGGCGTCCGCATCAATTAGATTCACTTTGATGACGTTAACAGGGTGACTTATTCACCGCGCCTTAAATGTTTTGGAACTGTTTTTGTGCTACGAGCTAACTTGAGGTTTTTAACGTTCCTCACAAGCTTTATTAAAACAGTCAGTGTCTTAAATCGAATTATTCCTAATCCACTTAAGTATATATCACTTTTAACGTACTTTGTCAGTGGAATTTAAAATTGAACATCACATTGCATTTTCATGGATATCCGCTTGCAGTTTGCATTTGCATAGTTCAGTGTGTTGCTTAAATGAAGTTACGGCAGGAATGCTGCTTCTGAACTGTCCCCTGTGGGGGGGGGGGGGGGGCTTTAAATAAACGACTGGTTTATCCTGATGCATTTATAGCCTGTACTGTGAATAGGGATGCGTCCGTGTGCATGTTTGGGGAGAGGGGCTGCTAATATCACGACCCAGGAATGGGCTGAAACCTGTGATTGATCGTACGGCCGCTGGCTATCTAACGTAACCCCCCCACCCCCCCCCACCCCCCCCCCCCCCCCCCGACCGACCGGCAGTGACTGGCCTGTGGCGGATGAGGAGTGGACATTGGACATCCACCGGCCACCGTCTCACTAATGGTTCTCCTTGTGCTGTGCCCTGTAAATTTGCAATGCTGGATATAGTCTCTGACTATAAATACAGCAGAAACTCCTCCTGACTTTAAGAATCCTTCAGGCCTACATTTGAACCAACAAGCCCGCCGCACATTAATAAATAAGAACTTGGACCTTGGAAGCTCCAGGAGTACACGATGATGGATCGATCTGCTCCGTCCGTCCTCTGAATCAATCAATCATCTTAGCTTGGATACTGTTTTCAATAGGGATTTTGCACACGTGGATGCTCGGCCTGCAGCCGCAGGGAGCCGCATGCACATCTGGGGCTGGATTAGCTTTAGGTGGCTGCTGATATGACGCATGGAGTGAAGTGCCGGGAGGTAAACCGTGGCAGAGCCGGGTTCAAAGAGAGAGAGGTGTGTGTGTGGGGGGGGTAAATATTCACAGAGCAGCAACGCTGTTAGGACTAAAGCAGCAAGCTAAAGACAGGAAGGGCATTCTGGTAACAATATATGTGACCTGCAAGTTCTAAAGAAGTGTTGGCCAGCATTTCTTTGCGTCTGATGACTTTACGTTTGGCACCCGTCCTTCAGTCAAGCCAGTCGACTCATTGATCCCGGGGGGGGACCCTGGTTGACCTCATTTGCTAATCCATGCAGCTTTGCCGATGAGGTCAGAGGTCGGCAGTTGGTATTGATGATTTCAAACCCAGAGAGGATGACTTTTTTAGGCCCGAGCACCTATCTAGGTTTCTTCTTCTTTTTTTTTTGCAGCTCCTGTAAAGTACACCTAAAAATACCCCGTACTATTCTTCCATGGCTCTATTTCATTCCCCTTTGCATGCATGAATAATAACTCTAATTTAAAATGCTGCAAACCGGGAATGAAAATCAGATTTTTGTTCAAGGCAAATTGATTCAAACTGTTTGGTCACAGTTTCTTGATATTAAACTTCTAAATGACAATTTGCCTTTCAACCCCCCACCCCCATTTTTGTTTATTTTTAAGCAAGTCATTTATTTTTCCTCTTCGCTATGCCGTCGGTAAGGTTCAGCCTCATTTGAATAATATTTGGCCATATGACGATGAAAACAGCCGATTTCTCACAAAGCCACCAGAATGGCGTAAACAGCCCTTTAGCATTTCTCATTTAGGTTGTGAGAAGAAATGAATAGCTTTAAATGAGATTCATAAAGAGACGTTCACACACACAAAGACAGATTTTACATTAAGGAACACCCAGACGGGTTTTAATAGAGCAGCAGCTGCTGAACGCGACGCATCCGTTCTCCTCTGGCGGTTGATTCCTGAACGATTTCATCTTGCAGGATCTGACGCTTCGTAAGTGAAGCTTTTTTTTTTTTTTTAGCATTACCTTTCAATTGTAGTAGATTTTAACCTTTTGGTCGGGGAGGGTTTGATCCACCTTTGAATAACAAAGCAGTCGATTACCTAAAGGAATGTTGGCTTTTTCACTACTTATGGTTTTCTTTCTTTTTAAAGCTCAAAGATTCAGAGTTTGACCTGCTTAGCAGCACTTTTAAAATGAACTTGTTAAGACGAAGCAGTTTTCCCCCCTGATCTCTTGTCAGTCATTGCTTTGCCTGTCAAAGACCTTAATTGTGCATAACATTAATTTTTCATTGTATTTAACACCTGCGTTTTCTGCACATCTTTGAGCCATGCTGTTGTTGTTCAAATGGAAATTAGCTGTAGCGACCAGAGCTTGTTATTTTTTTGCACCAAGTTGTAAACATGTTTATTCCTTCCGTTTCTATGGGAGGGCATGAATTCACTTTTTCAGAGAGCTTGTTGTGGCCACATGTGGAGCTGCATTGTGTGTGTGTGTGACCTCATTGTTCAGCTCTGGAGGTAATAAACCTCCTTTTTAGGTGTTGTGGATGCTGAATTTTTCTTTGGAGTTTAAAACATTCGTGCTGAAGCCTGATTGGGCGCTGACGCTCTTTTTCTTGTGCATTTTTGCAGGCGGCCTGAGAGGAGCCTCCATCATCGACTCGCTGGACACGCTGTACATCATGGGACTGATGGACGAATATAATGACGCCAAGGAGTGGGTGAAGACCAGCCTGGATCTGAACTCCGTAAGAATCTCCTTTTTATTCTCATTCTGTTTCAGTATTTATTTATTTTTTTTACTTTCAATGATTGATTTTTCAAGTTGGAGCTACTTTGAAGTCTCCGTTCAACTCATGGGCAACCATCCTGTCAGCATAATGAACCTTTTCCGTGTTGGATGGATTTAAAGCTGTGTTATTGGGCTTTTAGCAGCAGCATTGTGTTTGCCGGTTTGACACTTTCCCAAAGCTCGGGACACTCCAGCAGGAATCAAAGCTCCCTGTGTGGCGACCAGCCACGGCGCGTTGCAGGCTGATGGGATTCTCGGCTTCACTCCGGGGCAGAAAATGTGATAAATAAAAGAACAAGAAGAAGGGACGGGGGGGCTCCCTGCCGGAGCTCGTATAGCGTGTCGACATTGAGGCCGAGCCTTGAAGAGAAAACCTGGACAGTGTTTTTGGGGGGATGCCTCGCAACCAAAGAGAAGATATCCAGCCAGTTGGATGCAAAACTAACACTCTCAGTTTTCCAAAGACGCGTTTGGACGCCAGATTGTTTCAGAATTGAATGACCACAGCTGGCAGTGAGGCTTCCGTCACCTTAATCTGAATCGGTCACTTATAGCAAATCCTTGCATCCAGTACTTATCCATCCACATTTCTACATTGATATGCAGCTTTTGCTCCCAGCTTGGGAAACAGGAATGAGTGATCCCCGTGAAGTGTGAACTGGCGAGGGATCGGACGACAGAGCAATAAGAACATTCAGGCCTATAATTCCATGTCTCAGATGGAGACCCAGGTGGGCGGAAGTCCTGTGGGTGACATTGGAGCTGTGCTGATTTTGGCATAAGCAGAATGTCACGAAACTGGGCCGACAGCAGAGCCGTAATGGATGGATTCTGACACGCTTTCTGCAGCATGGAGTTTGGGAGGCGAAGGCCGGGGGGGGGGGGGGGGGGGGGACAGTGACGAGGCGTGTGGTGTCGGTTCCGGCCAGAAAGTAATCTCACAGAAAACTGGGTGATTAGCGAGTCGTGTCAGCTGCTGACCGCTGCAGTCATGTCCTTTGTGCACAATGTTTGTGCACAACTTTGGCCAGGACTGAAATGTTAACATTATTATTGCCGTGAGGTTTTCCCACAGTCGATAAGACAGACAGACGATCGTTTAAAAGCACTATAGTTTTTGGAGGAAACCGAAGAACCCGGAGAAAACCCACGCAGACACGGGGAGAACATAGGATTCAAGCTCGGTAGCGCCAGCGCTAACCACTGCGCCAAGGTGCCGCCCTCCCGCCACTATGAACTTCACATTTGTTTTGAGGTAAATGGAGCTTGGCCTAGATTTCTATACGATCAACTCAGCAGGAGGCGTGTCGGCAGCAGAATGAAGCAAAGCGTCTTGGATTTTCTCAAAACGAGTGGAAGTTAAATATTGTCAGAGGCATTTATTTCCCTGCAACATCACAAAAAAAAGAAATAAAAGGAATCCTTAAATCTCCCTGTAAAGCAACTCCACTCTGCCTTTCATGTGCATGCCCAGACCGAAGCATCTGTATTGACTCGCGTTGCAATCTCATCACACGCAACACACTTCTGTTCCGAGCTAAAGACGTTTAGATCGGGAACAGCGCGAGTCTATTCGTGTCGGCGACGTAATAATCCAGATGACGGTTCAGCAGAACGAGCGTCGGTACATTTGGCTTCTCTTGATAATCGTTTCTTTTCCCTGCCAGAAAAAACTCATCTTCCCGTTTGGAGATTATCCTGACCTGCCATCGCCCCTTCTCCTAAAAAAAAACCCAGCCTCTGAAGGGAAAAGAGCCAAAAAATAAATCAGACTAAAGCGCCTTGTCCTTTCCAGTTTGAGAATAACAGCGGAATCGTACGAAAAGCAGCCGCTGCTTGACTTAATCCTGCTGCTCTTACTCGGGATGCTGGATCCAGACGTCAAAGGGAGTTTGGGCAGAACCAGACTCGCTCCTTTCATGGAGGAGTGAAAGTTTGGTGGGAGCAGATTTGGGAGCGGAGATATAGCCAGCAGTGTCTGGCGGTTTATAATGGGTTGTGTGTTGCTAACACTGACGGAGAAGCGTGTTGCTAAGCATTTTCTGCATCAACATTGTCGACTTGAGCTTAAACTTTCTCTGAGCCTCAGGCAGATAGAAAGTTCATGCTCATGTTTTTCTCCCAAAAACTTTGAGAACACCTGATTTTATTTTCACGATGGCAGCTTCTTATTTTAATGTCTTTGTTCGGCTACTGACAATGAAAGTGTAAAAAAATAAATAAAAATACATGCAAGACGGTGGCGAGGGCGGTGCAAGATATCTCCAAATGAATCACTGCAAATACATAGAAGTAAAAGTCAATTGATTTCAGAGGATATATATAGAAATGGGAATAACAAGAACGGAAAATAATTGAGAGATTGGTCGTGGGGGAGGGCGGGGGGGGCAGAAATTGTAAGGAATTAGTGGATGGAATTAAATTTAGCAACCCAAATCATTGCGCCTTTCGCTGATAAGTATAATTATCTTTTTCATTTTCCTTTTTTGTCATATCCCTGAGCCACAGAGAAATAGAGGGAAGCTTCAGACTAGTTATAACGTTGCAGCGATGTCATCACAGCGAGCAGAGACATTGTGTTTCGCAGGTCACCGGGGTCTCGCATTGATCGTTGGCTGCGTTTTAACAACGGCGGAACTGAAGCTGTTATTTACTGGAGCGTCTGGTTTTAAGCCGTTGTTAATAAGCTGCTTGTTGCGTGTTCGGCTCATGACGAGGAAGCCCGGGAGCGAGTTTGCTGTTTATCTCAGCAGGGCTGTTTTTTTTTCTGGGTGACCCCGAATGACCTCTTGTCCGTGCGTAGTCGAGACCCGACTCGCTCCCGGTCAGGCGGGAGTCCGAGGGACACCGGTGTCGCTTCAGCGAAGACGCCGTGCCTCTGACTGGAGGTCAAACTCTGCTGACATTCTGTCTCAGGAAGCGGAGGCCGAGGAATAAACAGCGTGGCCGGCTCATCGTTACGTGTGTTTTGCCCGCATGCTTGAAGCCATTTGAGAAGTTTGACCAAGTCGACTCATTGGTGCAGAAAATGCCGGATTGACGGCGATAATGAGGACGGGATGGGCAGACGGAGAGCGGTGCTGAGTTGCTGTTTGCATAATTGGTGTAAAGACGTCTGCGATATAATGGGCTAAATGTTCACGAAAAGCTCTTGAGGTAAATAAATAATGGTCAAATACGGTAAATGAACGGAAGCCGGCGATGGAGGAAGGACCCTGCGGAGGATCACGTCCCGACTCGCTCGGTCCCCCCTCAGGTGTCTCTTTTAATGACTTTATGTTTTGTTGCTTTTTATGGCACAGTTTTACCGTTTGGATTCACTTGCCCTTCGCTTTGCAGCCCGGCGACACGTGGCTGCATAAAGTTAAAAGGCCGACGGTGCAGGTCCTGAACTGTCGAGGGTCAGGCGGCGAACAGAAAGGAGCACCGACATTTACCTGCGTCCTCAATGGTCAGTGTCTCTGATGCAATGGCCACGCATTCAGCCCGCCTCTCGCCCATAGCAAGCTGGGATACGCTCCAGCAACTCTTGTGACCCGCGAAGCGGAAGCCAATGGGAGGAGGGTTAAATCCTTCAGGTGATTTATTAGCAAATGCTAAATGTTAGCTACATGCCTGTGTTCACCTTGAGAGCTTTTCCATACTCCCGGAAAGTGGGAGGTGTGTGATGAGGAACAGAGGCAGAGTGGCCGGATGGAGGGGACAATGGCACAACAAAAAGTCCTGGTGATTGCAGTGTCATCCCACGGAGGCCTGGCGGGGAGCTGATGCCCCCCCCGAGAGATCTGAGGACCCGCAGACAGAACGCTGTTCTCCTGGTTTTCAGTTACCGGCACAGAAAGCGCTTCAAAAGATGAAGGGCGGCTGTGGAAATAGACCGGAACGCCGTAGGATGAGGAGCATGTGAGTGACGAAGATGATGGGCTGGTGAGTCAGGCTGTAACTCAGATCTCCCATCACCCGGATTGGGCTAATTATTCACCAGGCTGCTGATTTGCATTGTAATGCATTTATTGGAACTATTTATGATATTTAACGCTTCCTTTATCTCCTGTCTGATGTGCGGGAAGACGTCCGTTGCTGATTAACTACCAGATTATAAAAGATAAGTGTTATCAGATAAATGTAAATCACACCTGATGAGAATTAAACCATTAGCCAGCAATTAATCCCTTTCCGCTCGGACCATTTCATCAGCGTTTATTGGTCGGATGGGAATAGGTTTTCGCCGAGGCATGCAACCCCAATTTGTAAGGATGCATTGTGGGAACTGAAGTATGAGGAAAAACACTTAATGCATCATGACTCATAGCCATTGTCTGTCAATTAAAAAGCTATTTGAAAAATCATAAAGAGTCACTTCACATTTCAAATTAGCGCAATGAATAAAGGCATCAGGGAAAAACAGAGAGGAATTCCCCCCCCCCCCCCGATGTGTTGATTGCAGCTGGAAAATTAAAAGCTGCTTCTCACTGAAGGCAACACAAACGATTTCATTAGGCCATTTTTTTATATTTTGGTGTTATTGAAATGGGATTGTTAGTCTCTCAGGAAATGCCGTTGAAATTACAAATGTTGGAGGCTCTACTTTTAGCTTTACAAGGTGGAAACAGACCAATCAGAATCACTCAACCCTTTATCTCCAAAAAAAAAAAGCATGGAAATACTTTTCACAAAAATCTCATAAATAGTAATAGGATTGATTTTTACATATTCAAATCCCTGTAACCTGCAGGCAAATACTTCTGAAATGTGAGCAGGTAATCTGGCTTCCTCCCTAAAATCTACACAATGTCTGACGTGAGGAATAAGGTTGAAATGGAAAGGGTCCGGGATGAAAGGGAGGCTCGGGAAACCTGCCGGAGTCGACAAGAGGCCTGACTGAAATGAGAGCAGTTGGATGTAATTGGTCCCTTTTAGGATTTCTCCATGTTAATTAGCATTGTTCAGTTAAATCACAGGCAGCAAAATGTGAATCACTGGCTCCGGCCAGCGAGGCTTCATTTTCCGTCCCTTCATTTTTACGTTTTCCATCCACATTAGTCAAATCTGACTTTGAAATGTAGGAACCAGTTGAAAGCGGAACCATCTGCCCCTGACAATGATGCCTCTTTAGTGGAGTTAAATCATTACATTAGTGTCTGAGCTGGACATACCACTGGGCAACAGTCTAGTCAGCTTCTTGGCACGCAGCGGCCCGGCAGCCATGCCAAACAGGATCGTGTCCCAAGCAAACGCGGGCTGAGAATGATGGCGGTTGCCATGTCTGGTGAATCGACTCAAACACAGACAGCATTGCATGTAGCTAACTCCAACAAGGAACAAGAAGAATTTAGTTATTATATAATTTTTTTGCACTGTAATTCCATAATTAAAAAAATTACAGTGATATTTCCATTAATAACATGCATGTTTTTCAAAGCCATTTCCAGCACCATGGGATTTTTGTGATTGTAGACTTCACTGTGGGGAAATCTGAAGAGCACGTTTTACAGGTTTATGACATTCTGTAGACTAAATTATTAATATGGAGCTAATCAGCAATTTTCATTCATTATAAATTGATCCTCCTCCCATTAGGAGAGGCATTTATGACTGAATACTTATTTTGATCATAAATATTATATTATTGTCATCCCTCTGAGCTACAGCTGCCAGAGTGGATAATAATAATAATAATAATAATGATAATAATAATAATAATAATGAGACCAATGTTTTAATGTCGGTACTTAATCACGATGTTATTATTGTTCTGTCGTCTTTCTTGTCACAGATTTATGATTATACACCAGCTTCCTAATGGGGGATAATACGTTTAATTAATGAGTCAGTCATGAGATGTTCTGTCACATCATCTTTTGCTGTTGTCATGGTGATTCATTGCAGAATTGTCTTTGTGTGACATCAGATTAAAGGTCTGGGGAAGTTGTTTCGGTTAGCTTGACCTAACCCTAACCCAGTTGTTGGGTTAGGGTTAGGTCAATCAGATGTTGGGTCTTAATGTCCCTGTGTCGCAGCATCTTAAAGCCTTCGCCGGCTGAGAGGTGGCAGCTGTTCAATCAGAGCAACACAGTGCAGCGTCTTATTGGGCAGAGGGTTTGTTCAGTGCGCTCCGCTGGTCTAATCAAAGGTGTAAGTTATTATTAGGCACATCTGGGTCCTTACGCCGACGCTGCTGTAACTGCAGGAGGGCCGGGAAGCTTTCAGCTGGAGGAAGGCGGCGATGGACCCGCTGGTTTTCTGTGAGGCCATTCGGTCCATCGAGACATGAAGACAGTTTGCTGTTTCTTGTACACTTTTCATGCCCGTGTTTAATCACGGCCCTCCACCCTTCCCCTTGGTATTGTTCTTCCATTCCCCCCCCCCCCCCCACACACACACACATACACAGTCTACTTCTCGATGTGTCCTTGAACAATAAATTGAACCTCAATGCATGCAGGCTAAAGGCAGCATTAACATTGAAAAACCCACAACCTAAGTAATAAACAGTTAATTGCCCTGTTATAACTGCAGTGGCTGATGAGTTCCTGTAAAGATCGCTGCTCGGCTTAAGCGCTCTCCGAGTCCTTGGCAGAATCGGACATTTGACACTTTGATCTCTCTTTTTGGTTCACAGAACGGCGAGGCGTCGCTCTTCGAGGTGAACATCCGCTACGTCGGCGGGTTGCTGTCGGCGTTCTACCTGACAGGGGAGGAGGTAAGATGAATGGATGTCTAATATACGTCTGCACGTCGTCAGATCTGCTTCCTTTGTCCCCCGATCAGCCCTGCAGTCTCACTTTGACATGCATTTGCTTACGTCTCCGCCTGGCATCACGGTTGTGGTTTTTACATGTAAACATAAAACCAGCTTCTCACGGACTTGGAATTGTTTTCACTGGAAAATAAATCTAATCCTAGTAGTATTATCTCTTAATGTTTACGTGTAGTCATGCGAGAAGGTCTTGTTCTGACAGCCGTGTAAATGGCGGCGTGTTTGAGTGTTCCACCTTTTGAACAGCGATGTTTTCATGGAGCCCGTCTTTTCAAGCGGTTTGTCTTTATCCTGGTTCCAGGTCCCTTTACTTGTCCTGATTTAGAAAAACAGAAGAAAATATGGTATCACCAAAACCAATATATCAAGTAACTCGCCCTTTCCGTGCTACATTCAAGTACGTGCGTTTTTTTTTTCCGATTGTGAATGAACGCTTGCAGATTACGCAATTTAGGAAACAGATAAAACACTTCAAAACTGCGGCATGAAATCTATTTTTCTGTTTGATGTCCCAGCATAACTTATACATGCTCCATCTCATCACAGTTAAACAGCCAAATCTAAAAATAAACAAGCTGTAATTATCTGTTGGGTCAAATTTGCTCACCTTCCATGATGAAATATGACAGGGTCGGCGTGGAAAACAGCCAGAACTGAAAGGTCATTTGGTTAAATTTAAGAGGTAGGGGATAATGAGAATGACTTTTTCTGCATGAAGAACTTGTGTCCTTCAAGAAGTTGAGCCAGTGAAGCAGCCCTGCTACTTTGTGTAAAGGCCCGTATTATGATTGACAGCAGTGAAATTTCATGTGTGACGCCTGGCCTTGGAATGCAAGTTAGTGTGTGTGTGTGTGTGTGTGGTCTGCAAACCTTGGCTGGGTAACTTGAGTTTTAAAAAGCCATTTCCGCCCAAGCACGATCTGTCCAGTTCTTTATTGCTGCATTGTGAAGGCACAGGAGGGACGGCCTGTCCTGTCGCCGTAATGAGGATCTGCCTCTAGAAACCTCTAGGAAGGGGGGGGGGGGGAAGTCACGCCCCCCCCCCCCCATGTTCTGTAGTTGCACTGTTTTGTCAGCTTTATGTCCATGCCTGTATAAGACAAATTGTATGTGTTCAAGCACTGAACCTTGTGGAATGCCGTCACCAACCTTTGATTCATCATTTGCTTATTCAAAAACTGATAAACGGGAATCTGCTCTGGGCAGTCCTTATCGAGTTGTTGTGGCCGAGTGGTTGCAGGACTAGAAATCCATTTGGGTCTCCCCACTCAGGTTCAAATCCTGCCAACAATATGGGGGGGGGGCGTCTTCTGATTCCTTTCATCCTTTCAATGTGATAATCAATGATATCCAAAGCAGCACAGAGCTCAAAGAATAAAGACGAACCCTGAACCATTTCATCCTTTCAGCACTCAAGCTATTTTGGTCTCAATGGACGCCCATCTTTGTTGTTCATTTACTTTTCTTCTGCTGCTCTCCTTCCTCGCTTCCTTTCTTTACTTCTTTCTTATGCATGTAATCTTTTTTTTTTTTGAGATAGAGCACCCCAATTCTCTTTCCTGACGGACATATCAATAGCCCTTACCCCGCTGTAAGTATTCATACATCACACAACTCACTTTCTGTTAAGGGTCCTAAGAAGCCAGATTTCCCTTCTTCTGTACCCCCCCCCCCCCCCCCCCCATTAGGGCCTGTTTTAAGAGTCTGCCGCATCATCCGAATGATAAAACCGACAGATTGAAGGTCTGTTGCTGCTGCCGAGTCTTAAATCACTCAAGATCCAGTGTGTGACACAGATACAGTGACTATTACCGGATTGTGGCTGCACTTGGACTGGCACACATTGGGCAGCTGATGCCAGCATAAATGATTGCTTGGGAGCAGGTGATGATTACGGCTCCTCGCGGGATGCAGTTTGCCGACGGAGTGCTGGGAGCGGAACAGGAGCGACACCCAACCGTTAATAGCCTCCTGTTGTTTTTGCCCCTGTGTGTGTGTGTGTGTGTGTTTAGGTGTGTTTTCTCGAGGCCGGTCTTTATGTAAAAACGGTTCCAGATGCAAACGTCTCCTTTAAACCAGTTTTGACACCTTTTCATTATTCACCATCACGTCCTTTCACAGCCCAAAAATTACAAACTACAGAGCAGGTGTTAGATTTGCTTTTATGTTGATCATTTGCTCTGCTTTAACAGTTTTATTTTCTTTTTGGGATTTCAACGTGATGAAACAAACACGGACGTTTTGCTTGCTTTTGCATGGCAACGCATGTTTACTGGCCCCCCAACCGGATAAACAGACTCGTGGTGCTCCAGTGTTGTTTCTCTTTATTGGTCCACCCCAACCCCATCCAGGAGATTGGACATCATAAAATGTCGTATACCCACGCAATAAACGTTTTTCAGCAAAGCGGAAGAAAGGCACGTGTTCATCTGCAAGACGCAAGAGTGGATTTGCAAGTTGGAAACAGACCAATCAGAATCGCTCAACCCTTTATCTCCAAAGTAAAGAAAAACAAAAGCGAGAGAAGGGTGATTTAGAAGATGGGAGGAAGATGAAAAAGTGTGTTCATATACCGATCAGAGAAGAGGGTGATACGGGGAGGTGGTGGAGGTGCAAATGGGGAGTAGGAGTATAGAAAATAGAATGAAATGCTTTTCAGCAGCTGCTCCACCTCCTCGGTTCTCTAGAAAGAAATCACTGTCAAAGACGCCCCTTTTGCACAAGCGTCCATCAGCATGTAGCTTGGCCTTGAAAACAGTTATTTAGTCCAACAACTTTAATAATACGGGGCAGCGGCGCTCAGCAGGCAGTTGAAGCGAGACGGGATTTACTGGATCCTGTAGTGGTGGGAGAGCTCCCAGGTAGCGAGTGCCGGTTTGTGTGCCCGGTGACAACCCATCAGCGAGGTACGATTCTGAATATATTCCACTCTCTGCCTCAGCGGGTTTACAACTGCAGTTCTCCTGGAGTTAAGAGGTGTTAGCAGGAATCCAGCGGCAGGTGATGATGGACAGATGTCGTCCCCGCTTGAATGTAACAGACAGGAGGGGTGCACATGTTTTATTTATGCATATAAACAGCCTGACACTGACTCCTATCTCGAGAAGCAGAGATTAATATTTAGTTCTTGGGTACTTCATATAGTGGGAGCAACTTTTGCCATGGATTTAATGGAGAAATTTACTCTGCAAATTATTTAAAATCTGAAATTCTTACCCACTAAAACCGAATAAACTGGAAAAGCACTCGGAGAGAGTGCAGACCTCCGCCAAGCCGCTCATTGCAGGAAGGCAAATAGCCGGGGAGGGACGCCGAAGGAGAAGAAAGAAAAAGGCAGCGGCAGAGAGGGAACGGGGGATGAAGATACAGAGATGCTCTGGAGAGACGGGCGGGGCAGATATTCCTGAACCTCCACGAACCTCAAAGTCTCGGCAAAATCTCATCAACAAATAAAGGTCGGAGGAATCTAAAAATAAACCTTCGGATACAACAGAGTTGATGTTTTCTGAACTGAACCGCTGCTGCGTTTCTCCGTTGGCTGAAAGAAACACTTGACATTTTGTGCCAGTCATTCGTATTAGTGCCTGTAACTGTTGTTGTTTTTTATATGCCTCCTCTGCTTTGTCTCCGGGAGGGACGAACGGCTGCAGCTTTGACACTGATCTCTATCTTAGTGGTTCTTTTCTCCGTCGCCTCATCATTAAGCCACGCCAAGGGGGAAATCGCTGGTCCCGTTAGTTTACAGCGAGTGGCGTCGTGCATTAACGGGGGGGGGGGCAACGTTGGTTCTCAGACTGCAATGATTTGACCTTTACTCGCACGCTTGACGAGAGGCCTCTCAGCAAATTGATATTCATAGCAGCTGATAATGTGTGAGACTCAATCACATCTTGTTGGGCAGCAGGGAGATGAGAACGATCTGCTTCTCTGCATGTCGCATTTTCTCGTTCTTTCAGCATTGCGGCAAACGTTTACGTCTCGTGTTGTTTTTCCTCAGACGCAAATGGGCCATTGTGATTTTATGTTAATATGTGTTTATGTTCATTATTAGACCCTCTGCTGAATGTCTTTCTTGCCCATGCCAGAGAGATGCCAGAGAGACTTGTGTCCTGATTCGCTGGCAGCCATTTAGTGGATTTTATACCGCCAACATGCGACAGCGCAACAAGCACCGTCTAATTTTCATAGATTCAACCGAACATTGGCATATTCAACCTGGAGTTGAGTGCTCTTCCTTAATTAGACATCGAACCTTTCACTTTGCATCCGAACCAGATCAGCCACCTCCGCTAAACGAGTTTGGATTTGTGGGCGACGTTGTGGCGACAGAAAAACTGTAACATGCAAAGTCGCCGATGCCGAGCCCTGGAATTGAATAAATCTGAGCCTCACTGATTCGGCTGAAACTGATTTTCATCAGAATTAGGAGAGGATTGTTCTTTCAGCCGTCTTTTCGAGCCAGAAAAGGATATATATTCCAGTTGAAGGGTGAGGCACCTCTTCTGACGCCTCACCCTCACCTCACCCTGGCTCCCACTTATATTTATTTTACTTATTTTAAGTGTATTTTTGCATTTATGAACCCTCCTCGCACTGCTATCAACCCACCCTCTACTGGAGTACCCTTTCCCACATGCCTACGTACACTTTAGTATTCTAATACAGTAACAGTAGCGCATATTTCTTATGCTCTTAAACACTTTGAACACAATGGCCGCAGCCTTCCCACACATGACGAGGGTAACACGGCCTTTTTCCGTGTTCCTTTAAACAGAAAAGTGCGAGATGGTATTCTCTTCCAGAATAACCTCGTCTCATCCATGTTGGAAACTTGCTCTGGAACATAACCGCATTCCTTGATTAGTCGCTGTTCACAATATGCCTCAGCTGCAGCTGCATCTGCAGAGGCATCTTCACTATGCATGCATTTTTTTTTAACCATTTCTTTTTTGCAACTTTCTTTTTACTGTTTTATTTTTCTTAGGCTAGAAAATGCTTATGTTATCAATAGTAAAGTAAAGAAAATAATGGAAATGTTCAAAAGAATTTATGCATGCCGCAGAATCCCTCGATCTATAGCGGAAAATCCGTGGAAGGTGGACCGCGATGTAGCGAGGGATGGCTGCGTGTCTGATGGTTAGAAATATGTAGAAGAAACGTGCCGCACAAAAGAGAAAATAAATGGTTAGCATAGCTAATACGTTCTAAATAAATGCAGTTTAGGCTCAGCCTTTGCACAGAAACCGCCGGAGTAGAACCGCCGTCATGGCTGTGCTGCAGGATCCGACACGACCGGGCTGTACTCCGTATTAATTAATCAGTCACAGGTTTCATGACGTGCAGGATTAGACATGTCTGTGCAAGTTATAATAAGTCATGCTTCTCGAAATACATGAACTAATTACGGCTTCTCTTTTTACGGCCTTGCAAAGCAAAAAAAACAAAAACTAAATCTGGTCTTCGAGGAAATGGAATTTTTCCAGGTGAGAACGGATAATGATCATGCTGTAACCTGCCGTGCCCCCCCCCCCCCCCATCGGGCAAAGCTCCCAATCCCAAACTCTCATTCTGCTCCACGGACAAACTTCCAATCCCATTTGTGCTGAGCTAAATGAACTTTTCTCCTCTGCGCTCTTGGACATTTCGGTTTTAGTACAAAATCAAGAGTCTCCAGATGAGAACATCCCGTCGTCACTCGGCGGTTCACCCGTCCTGCATTATAAAGCTTGTTCAAATATCATTCGCATCAACGCCTGCGGCTCATGTAATAGCTGTTCGGGTCTTGATGCAGTTTGTTAATAGCAACTCACTCGCTGAATAAATCTGTCACTCTGCAACAAGCAGCTCGTCTGGCAGAGATGCAGCCGAGCTGATCTTCTCGGGACGTATTTCTGCGGCTGATTGAATTATTACATGATTAACAACACAGTAGTGTTTTTATGCTGTAAGACAGGCACGGGGAGCGTTTCTGTAAAGGGTTGCTCTTGAACGCATCCCCATCATCTCTTCTCTTCATTAGTCGATTGTTGCCCCTCTATAAAAACTCTTCAATTAGCCTTAGTTTTGTTTTAAAGCTGTATATTATTGCATCCTTGCTGGAGTAATTGGACTCGGCCTGGGAAGGCTTTGACGCAGTTCCAAAGGGAGCCCTGTTAAGAAGCTGATGACTAACGGGTGCTCTTCTTCACAGGTCGTGCAAGTCATTAACGGATGTGACATGAGCCAAACAAATCAAATACTAGGGATCATTAGGCTGTTCATAAAGACGTTAGCGGTGTGGCGTCCGGGCCGTTTCACTCAGCTTCAGTGCTCCTCGCTGTCCATCAGCTCGTAAAGCAGCGGAAGAGACTTTTAGTTCCTCTGAGGTTGAGAAGACATTTCAACGAAATCCAAGGAGTTAATACAAACTCAAAAAAAACCCTGATATGTAGAATAAAACAAGTTTTTATAGCTCGGAAAAGGCAAAGATTCTGTTCGGATGTTTTAGCGCTTGAGGACACAATAATTTGATTTGGTGAAAAAAAAAAAGCACCGTCATTATACATAACACAGCGCGATGTAAGTGGCCAATGAGCTGGCTGTTACAGCGAAGGAATCGATCCCCGCGGCTTCGGCCTCGATCGATATCTTCCTGGAAATAGAGTTTGTGTGAGTGTGCTCGTTTGCGTGTGCGTTGTGCGACCGGTGGCTTATCCGTCTCTGGAGGGGCTGATGGATTGTATTCATATCATGCAGTTTAGCAGCGTTAAGATGCAGGAGGAAGAAGTTAGAACTCTTAGGATTAAATTAGGCTTTTGTTTATTGGACTGTGGCGAAAAACACACGCCGACTTCCAGATTATGCTTTAATATACAGAGTCGGAGTTGATCAGCTATTTACAGATCATTATAATATAAGTAAGGGTGGTTTTAGTTTTGCTTTTTTTTTTTTTGAAGCTAAAAGGAAAAAGAAACATGGAAATTTGAACTGATTTGTTTTCTTTTCCTAAATGTTCCGACTGCCAGGAGGTCTAAAAAAAATATATAATAAATCAGATGGTGTTGGGCCGTAACCAATTTCTATGCTAAAAAAAAAAGCCCCATGGAATCAGTTTGGGCGACAGCCTCGCTGAACACGAGCCAGAGAAAGGAAAACATGTGCCGGTGTGAGTGTTCACATCTGTGTGTGTGTGTGTGTGTGTGTGTGTGTGTTTGTGTGTGTACCTGTGCTGTATACAAAGCAACAGCTCTTCACCGAATATGAAAGGTGCGGTACAGCGAATACGACGCGCCACGCTGCAGCCGGTAGGTTGCACATCACTGGATGTGGTGTAAACACATTATGCTCTTGTCTGCTGCTGCTCTCTCTGTCTCGCTATCACTCTCCTCCTACCTGTCCTTGTCTCTCCCTCTCAGTCATTGTCTCTCTCCTCCTACCTGTCCTTGTCTCTCCCTCTCAGTCATTGTCTCTCTGTCCTTCTAACGCTCTCTCTCTCTTTCTCTTGCTCAAACCAACCAGTCCAGACAGATGGCCGCCCCTTCTGTCCAAGGTTTCTGCCTGTTAAATTGAAGTTTTTCCTTGCCTCCGTCTCCAAAGTGCTTGCTCTTGTTCTGTCTTTCCTCGCTACACCTGCAAAGTGCCTTGAGATGACTTCCTGTTCTGGTCCGGCGCTACAGAAATTAATGTGAATTGAGTTGACTTCTGTTTGGAATTTGAAAACATTTCGACTCTCAGATTCTGGTAAGAGCTGGATAAGCGTGGGGAAATTTATTTATTATATGTTATCTAATTTTATTTCACATATTAAATGGGTGTATCCAAGGTGTACCCCGTCTCTCGCCCATTGCAACCTGGGATAGGCTCCAGGAAAGCAGCAGGAAAATGGTCTGATGGAAACATGCATGCATGTTGGTTGTCCAGGTGCTGCACATCCCTCACAATGTTCATTCCATCAGCATCACATTCACTCACGATTTTCAGAATGTATTTTTCCAACATTCCAGATGCTTAGGCCCAGCGGGGGGTGGGGGCGGGGGGGGGGGCTTATTTTACTGGTGGAAACCATGGAAACACATCATGTGTTAATGTGAGGAAGATGAGGTTGGGCTGTTTGCGGTGGCCGATGTTGATTCTGTGGCCGGCTGCCATAAATAAATGAGTGTCTGGGGAGACCCTGAAGGAAAACTTGAGCTGCGTTGCTGTTATTTAAGCAGCGCGACAACAATATGAAAAATAGTCCAATTTGGTCCAGAAGTCTACGTCAGTCTTATTGAATTCCATTTTGTCCTGATTAATGTCCCCGGCGTAGCGATGCGGCACAAGCTGCCGCGACTTTCAATTCCAGTTTGTAATTGAGTGTGTTTTTCATGAAGCTGAATCTTCCATTAATTAAACACATAAAAAAGCAGCGCATTAATTGAAGGATGAGCGACGAAGCCTGTTTGAAGTAATCAATTAGATGATAAACAATGAGTGAAACTGCGGCGTCGGGAAATGCAATCATTTATGGTCCTCGCTTCTTCCCAGGAGGGGGAGGATCTCCAGCGACTCATCGGGAGCAAGTGAGTGCATGTAAAGCCTACAGCCATGTGCACATAAAAAAAGAAAAATTGAAAAGAAAAGTAATTGATCGGCCTCTTTGCATTCAGCGTAACACAACGCGGTGCCTCTTAACAGAGATTCAGAACCAATGATGAGGGAATAACGTTCATCCGGTTGCCGCTGGCTCCTCCTCACGAACACGAAACCGTTTCTAACGTTGAATCGGCCATCGTGGCGCCATTGCGCCTCCTTTTGCTCGCTCCGTGGGTAATTTAAACCCCGTCTCACAGCTCCTCGGACGTCAATCAGGAGGACGTGTCCAGACAGGCTGCTTGAGAGACGGGGGGTGATTTCTCCTCTCGTGGAAAATAATAATATTGAGTTTGCTTCAAAGTTGCTCCCCTGCTTTGCAATATTAACTTGGATTTGCTCAAATTCCGTGTTTGCCTCCCACTCGTTCCCTCGTTCCCTCCTTACCTCCGACTCCTGCTCTGCTCGTCTGCCGGTTTGTCCGACGGTAGAAATCATTGAATCCGGGCTGAATCCAGGATTTGGTTTTCCAATATTGACTTTAATATCTTTTAAAATGATGCGTGGATTGTGATCAGGCATATTTATGGGTTCCTATTAATGTTTGCAATTTCAATAATAATTTATTTTTATTTCGCGACTGAAGTAAAAATCCAGACCCTCCAGAATGTTTTTTCATAAGGACGGTCTGCTCTGTAAATTGTGGTTGCAGGGCATTGAGTTTGATTTCATTAAATTTAACTCTTGGACCTTGGCGAATTTGAGCCAACGTATTATTTTGCCTTTTCATTCATCAGCTGTAGTGTCCCTATCTTGGTCGGCCTGCCGGATGAATGCACGGCTTCTCTCCGTCCCCCTCCCTTTGTATGCCGCTGGAGTGACGGCCTTCCAAGCTGCACACAAAGTAAGATTGCTCTGAGATAAAGGAAGTCGGCTCACAAGCTACACCTGAGGTATCCTTACGCTTCACCGTGTATCTGAGGCAACGCAAACAGCATGCAGGGACAATCTGCGTCCCCAGCACGCCTTGGGTTTGGGGACTTCATGCATCTTAGTGTTGGGTGACGGAGTTCTTTCTCCTGATCCCTCGCTGTTCTGTGCCTCTGCAGGCATTGGAAGATAACGGACGGTACGGCGCCAATCAAAACGCAATCCATCCCCCTTGTCTGATGAACCGAGGAGGGCAAATTGTGCCCTCGCTCTGTTTGTCTTTTCCCTTTTCATCTCTTCAAAGTCCGTTTCTGTTGCAGCGTCTTTTTTGATTCGGAGATCCCGGTCCCTCGTGGAAGCTTCCGTCGCCGCCCTTAAATTAAAGGATAATCTTCTTTCCAGCATTGTAGCTAACATTCTCTTTCTCTCCATCCTACTTTTTAAGCTGCTATTATGAATGTCATCTGTGTTTTGTTTTCTCACCAGGGATGAGATTTAAAAAACTTTCTTGCTGAGATTTTCCCATGATTGATCTTCCGGTGAATTCATCCGCTTGATTTGCTTCTTTTGCGAGAAATGCTTTTAATACCCATAATCCCCTGCTGCAAATTAGTGCAGCAGCCTCCCCCCCCAGGACATCCAACAGTTAACTGGAAGTGACGTACAAAGCTGGAATCTTTTAGCCGCATGTGGTCTTATTGGAGTCACACATAGATGGTTGCAAAGAAAAGCTCGCTCTCGGAAAAACAAAGCTCCTACAAAAATCAATCCTGTCTTACAACTGTACCGTCCAACAGGCAGCGCCGGGGTTTTAAAATCCATTCGCCTTTCACTCAAAGCCCGCAGTCTGCGCCCAGTGATGCAGGAAATACAATATCTGTGTGTTCTCGCCGTGCTTTATGATTTCAAGCAAAGACTGGGATGTTTGCTGCACACGTTTAAGAGCAATTTGCAGTCTCATTCTCGCAGTTACACACATATTTACACCAGCTACAGCCTGACATGCTGCACAAACATGACGCAAATACAGGAAAAACACACTGAGGTCATTCTGTGTTTTTTTCCTGACTTTCCAGAGCTATGGTTGGCATCATTATTGCCCTGCAGTTCATTTAGACCCAGGATGAATGTGAAATAAGAGAATCGTAATGTCAATTATGATTGTTCTTGTTATTTTTACCCTTTTAATGAATGATTGCATTCAGAACAGTGAGGTCACAAGGAATAGATGTAAAGAAGATAGAGGACTTCAGGTACCTCGGGTCAACAGCGCAGAGTGATGGAGAGAATGTGAACAGGAAGTGAAGAATCGTGGGAACCTTCCTTTGAATAGATAAATGCAGCTAACCATTAACACAGATTTGCATTCTTCTTCATTCTGTCCAGTTGAGGATGAATGCCTACTTTCCTAACAGTGTTTCATGTTCACGCCCTCCCATCTGCTCTGAAAGACGGAACCCGCCGTGACCAGCAGTTTCAGAATGAGGAAGGAATGGGATTACAGGGAATTTTGAATTACAGGGTTTGACGTATTGGTTAATGCGCCCACAGTTTCAGAGCCTGTTCCCAAGCAGCAAGGTGTGCAGATCATGAACTAGCTTTTCCAAAACTGGACTTTTCTGGAAAGAGTAGAGCAAATTTGCACATTTGCATGTTGGTATTTTATCACCCGGGGACAGCAGCGCCCGAGGGTTCAGTTTTAGATTCATAAATGTGCACAGTGCATGTCTATAGATTAAAAAAAAATAAAAAACTAGAAAAGCACTTGGAGAGCTCAATCCCCCTATATTGTGCTTTACAGGAAAACTGATCGCCCTGCATTTATATTATCTCAATTTTTAGATTCCTTAACCATGAAAAGAAACCTTTAACAATTGGATTCACGTTGATGTCATTATTAGTTTAGAAGTTATTCACAAAAAAGCACACGTTTGGTAATGGCGGTTTCTGAGCCGAGATATTCTTGAAAGCGTATTCCTTCTCTTTCCCGTTGCAGAGCAGCATCAGTCCAGTGGGCAGCGTCTGGTTGGTTTTGGTTTCCAGCTGATGTCTGATGCTGGCTCGTACATCACTGCAGCGGAGGCAGACAGAAGTGCTGCCGATGATGGTCACTCATCCATTACATGTCGGCATGCGATACTCCCACTTTCTGATTCCTCCACACAACATCGCTGCATTGTTTACTGACCGAAAACCGTCACTTTCGGTCAGTAAACAGCCCACATCATCCGTTGGAGATGCGACGCGCTGCAGTCAGACTGTGTCATTTTCTGTTTCAAAGCCATGATTGAATAATTTGTTTGCGCAGCTGCAGAAATCTGTCCTGGAAGTGTCTTATTTGTCTTTTGATTGACACGATCTGAAGGACTCTGAGCCATCCTGCATGATCAGCGGGCGATGAAACAGATTTCAAATTAGGCCTGGGCCATCTCCACTTCTCCAGATTCAACGCAGCCATGATACTTGGCCGGTGATTCAACCTGGAATTGATTCTGTGTTGAATGATGAAATAATTGCTCCATCAATTTTTCTAGAGGTAATTAGCATACTGGGATACAATATGAAACATGACTGCCAAATAAAATAAACTGCATCGTTTACATTTTGAAAGGTTAGCTTTGTTAATTAATGGCTTAATTATTCAAAAAGCCATCTACCATTCTCCTGCTCGTGTGAGGATAACAGAGGAAGAGGAGGAGGAGGAGGAGGAGCACTCCGCTGCCATCGTCAGCATCTCAGCTTGCTGTTTGCTTCTCTGTCTCGCTCTGTACCGCCCCGGCATCCTGTAAAGTTAATGCTTCATTTTCAGGTTTTGCAAAGAATATAACATTTAAAAAAAGTTCTAAATTCGTGCGACAACGAATCGTCAGCAATCCTCGTGCGCACAATCCACGTAAATGATTACAGATGATGTAATGTACATGCCGGGCCACTAGAGGGCAGCGTAAATTCTCAAAATCAACTACGCTTAAAGTCTGCAGCTCCAGAACCGGATCAACACATAAAAAATATCACAACCTGGGAATCCATCTTCACAAATTACTGCTTCCAGGTTACCGAAATGCCATTTATCAGCTCTGAAAGCAGCATTTCGCTGTTTCGTGCACGAACATTTGTCATGTGAGCAGCCCCTGGACGGCAACTGGAAGCAGAGATGGGGGCATATTTGTTTTGACATCTTCTCAGTTGATAAAAGAAAGAGGCCATCGTGGGTAGACACATTGAACGTGTCTACCCACGATGCCTAGAGGCAGCTGAAAGCCAGGGGTCACTTTGCTCCGTCTTCTCTCTCGCTTTGTGGAAACTCAAAGAACATCAAACAATTTAAAAACGAAAATGATCCGCTTCATCTCTTCACCATCACTCGAGATCAGATTCTCCGAGCACTTTGATGTCACTCTTTGGTGTTTTGTTGTTGTTGTTGTTATTTGCTCGCTTCTTTAAAAGAGGATGTGCACGACCTCTGTAGATGGATCCAGACGGCAGACTCCCACCGTCAGATGTAGAAAGAGGGTCAATCAAAGGATTTGCATGACAGTTACCTTGATGACAAAGGAGTAATCAATTTTACTGCTGCAGGAATGATTAAAAACGCAACATTTTAAGGACTTGAAGAATCTGTCGTATCCATTCAGACATGGTGTGAACCTTCAGATTTCACTCTGGACTTCCAGATTTCTCCTCAGACGAGAGAGTTCATTAACCTGTAATTACAACCCCAGGAGTGAAAATGAAGCGTTGCCGTTTTCTTCGGCTCCGCCTCCTACGCGTTATTGCCTCAAAGTGAACCCATAACACGTCAATTCTCCCGCCACTGTCTCTGCTCCCCTTGAGCTCGTTCACCACCAATTCTCCCTCAATCACGCCAAACTGTTTTTGGAGCCTGAGATTGGCCCTATTCCCTGTCGCACGCTCTTTCATTACGGCCAGGAATTGAACACATGGTGACCTCCTCTCAGCTCCCTGCTCCATTATCAGGTCAAAGCTTACTTTCTTCCTGAGAAAAAGATTTCTTTATTTTCTCAGAGCACTGGTTTTCATGGTCACTGCCCTCAGAATGGCATCGATCAGGGACTATCACGGTGCTAATTCTTTTGAAGTTGCATGCTAATTTGGCCCTTAATGAACCCCATTCAAGTATCATTTTGTTGCCTGCTCTGCGGCAGCGTTGATCAAATTAACCAGCTGTTACTCAGTAGGGAGGGCATGTCTTGATTTGCCTGACAGACAAGCATGTGGGGAAAATGTTCTTGCACCCTTTAGAGTGGAAATGCTGTACCAGACTGGAAGTGATTAGCAGTGACTGGGCAGGATGCCATTGTAGTTGGGTTTCTTTCCACCTGTGCTGAACAGTGTTTTAGCACCTTCTCCTCGTATTCTGCCCACAGACCAGGGACAAATATTCGGGCATCAACTGCAGGAATTGTTTAAAGAAGACTATTTTGTCCTCGTCCAAGCACAAACTTTTGACCCTCCTGCAGCTTCCTCCGCTGCGTTGGGCTGGCAAGAAGGATTCCGACTACGCTCTTGTGTCAAAGGAACACGGCCACTATTTGGAACGGTCCTGCAGTCAGAATCGTCCTTGAGCATGACTGTGCGGCGTACGCACACCTCGGCGTACGGCGACCTCTTTCAGAGTAACTTTAATATGTTTTCACTGGCAGAAGTCTGCAGGCCCAGAAATGGACCCGTTTGGAGTAGATCCAGATAAAGATGTCAATCAGTGATTTAAAGTTGATTTTAATGTTGGAGAAAAAGAAAATGAAAAACACTGCCAAACAAGAAACTACAATATACAAATCTTACGGTCACGGAAGAGCAGGCTAAACACACTTGAGAGAACAAATAAGGACACGAAGGCATCTGGAGCCGGAGCGTTAGCAGGCCAGGGTCTGAATAGAAGGCTGGAAATGAATGGCAGGTGTGTCTCAAGGAGTACGGGCCAATTCTCCCCGCGGCCACGCCCACACTGCAAGACAAAGGAAATGCAGGATCAGAAGAGCAAGTCAAGCGGGAGGTTTCAACCTCAAAACACAAAGCAAAATCAATCAAATCCAATTTCTACTTAATTGAAGCCTTATTGCAAACGCGCTGAGCCGAGCTTTGGCCTGATCTAATCTTAAATTCCAGGAGTTTTTATGAATGTGACCTCATCCTGCTCACAGCAGCATGACAGCCGCCGTGGGTCACGGACCCCAATCACAAAAACGGTCTGTTGAGAAGAGTGAGCGCAAAATAATATGAATAAGAAAACACTCTTTTATGCAGTTAAGCCGAGTGCTCGGGTACGTTTGTTTCAGACACGCCCATTTGACATTTTAAATATGACTAAGCGCTTACGCTGTTTTTGCATCTCTCGGCTAATTGGAGCATTTGAGGCCATCACTACGGTGGTACAGCGAGACAAAAGCCAAGTGGCAAAGTGCAGCTTCCCAGTGTGTGTCCGTCCTCCCAATGTGACATTCAGTCTGCCACCTCAAACCGGCTGCGTGCAGTGAGCCGACGCCAACCACCGCTCCGGCTTCACCCCCGACAGGCCGACGCTGTTCGGAATCATTCCCACAGCTGCAGAAAAGAAAGGAAGAGAAAGGGAAGGATATGAATTTGGGCTCAGGTGTGGACAACACTGTGACAGGAGTGACAGCGTGCCTTGCCCAGGGGGGGACACCTTGGCTCTTGTGTTGTCACCGCGATGGCCACGGCGAGTCCCTGCACCGTGTTTGATGTTAACACAAGCTGACCGCCGGCCGGCTCTCTCTGCCTTCATGTGGACAGCAGACTTATTAAGGGTGACAGAACCTGTGACTCGTCCCAACAAAGCCAGGTTGTCCTGACTGCATGGGACATAAAAAAAAAATGTCACCCTGCATGAAGCACTCAGCTGATTACCTCCGGCTTTGGCTTGGATAAGTGAAACGACCACGGCAAGGTGACTTTCACAGAGCTCAGACACGTCGAGTTCAGTTGCTGAGATTCTTTAAAAGATTAATTGAGTTACGCTTGATGGGTCATGTATACCTAACATATTAGGTTACTATAGCAACAGGTAGTCAATAAGGACAGAGATGAACAAGACTTCAGGTACCTCGGGTCAACAGCGCAGAGCGATGGAGAATGTGGACAGGAAGTGAAGAATTGTGTGCAGGGGGGCTGGAACGGAGGGAGGAAAGTATCAGGTGTGCTCTTTGGTAGGATGAAGGGAAAGGTCTACAAGACAGTGGTGAGGCCAGCAAGATGGACGGCTTAGAGACAGAGGCTCTGAGGAAAAGACAGGAGGCGGAGCTAGAAGTGGTGGAGATGAAGATGCTGAGGTTCTCCTTGGGAGTGACCAGGTTGGATAGGATTAGAAATGAGGCACAAGAGGGACAGTGAAGGTTAGACTTTTTGGAGATAAGATCAGAGAGACCAGACTTCGATGGTTTTGGACATGTCCAGAGGAGACCTGTTGGCCTGTCATCGCATCAGCAATCCTCGCAGACGAGGATTTAACTTTTAGTTAAATAGAGTGGAACCTTGGTTCACGTATTTAATCCGTTCTTTGACTCTTTAAACAAAAACAACGTTTCCCATTTAAATGAATGTAAATCCCACTAATCCGTTCTCCAGCCCAGGAAACACTCGTTTAAAACCTTTTTTTATGGCTTTATGTGTGGAGAAAAATATAGAAAGGAATTAAAAATTACCTTAATTTTTGAGAAGCACAGCAGAGTTGTACATTAATACTAAAATAAAGCACAATAATTGTACACTTTACCTTGGTTATTGAAAGTGTGTGGTGGAGGAGGAGGAGGAGGAGAGGAGGAAGAGAGCTCCTTTGAGTATGTTTAGGCTTTTTAGCCACACTAAGAGCAGCAATTTTACCTTTATTGGGAGCCATAATGAGGGTAAATTTAAGAAACAAGCACGAGAAACAAGGGCGACACAGTGGCGCAGTGGGTAGCGCTGTCACTTTCAGTTCTTCAAGCTGCCGTCTCAAACATGTTGCCTTCACAAGGAGGCATGGCGTTTTCCTAAAGGGGAAGATTTAGTGTGTCAACACTCAAATCTTTCTAGACGGCAGCCTTGCATATTTGTTGCCGCTCGTCCCTCTTCTCTTCTATGTCCTTTGCAGCGAGTTGACAAAGAACTGCAGAACGCCTCGGGGTTTGTAATCCTCACTCACGTTGTGCGCTGCAAGCGCTGACATTTAACCATCAATAGATTTCAGCATGGCCTTAATTAACCATTTGCATTTGACATAGAGGAATTGAAATGAATAGAAATGATGCAACTATAGAAAACAGCATCATTATTGGCCTTCCAATGTTTTTATTTTTATTTTTCCAGCATTTTCAACTGCCATATTTGATACATCTGGTCATTTCTCTTCCTCTATCATATAAATAATGATCCCATTTTCATTTCCATCGCTGCCTTCCTTTCTTTCTGCTCCGCCACTTGTTCTGTCTTCTGGTACTTTGTGAGCAGCAGCATATAATTAGCATGGTAAAGCTCTATCTATGAGCTGTGGCACTCCTGACGATACAGGAATCCCTTGGACGAGCCTCGGGGGGGGGGGGGGGGGGGGGATTATGACACTCAGATGCCATGAGTGTCATAATCTTGTTAGAATATTCAGCCCAGGATCTTTAGTCCCAAAAGATATTTCATGCTTGTGACAGGTGAAACCTCTAAGCGAAGCGGAATGTCAGGATGAGTAATTGTTCATTATCTCGCTCGTCATGTTTGTAGCTGTTTTGCTTTTCCCCCCCACTTTGCAATTCAGTTTCCTGTTCTGGTCATTGGTCTGACTCCAGCCTCCATATCTATTTCTTCCGGGGCTTTAAGTGTGAATTTCGATGCAAGACAGGACGCGTTTGAAACCAAAAGGCACAGAAGAGACCTGGACTCAACCCTAACGGCAGGTTCCAAGAGAAATAGCCAGCGGCCGCTTCCACCGGTGCTAAACCCTTTAGCCAGATGCCCTCACGCCACACCCGCTGTTTCCTGATCGAGTCAAACTTAAACTAGAAAAGCACTCGGGGAGCACTGACAAATCAGTTGACTTGCTCCGATGTGGAATCGACTCATCTCGAAGACGACACTTGTTAGAAATCTCTGTCTCTAATATTAAATGCACAGCAGGCCGAAACACAAGTGCACCCACATTTTTCAAAAAACTTTGATAATATCCACAATCCGGATACATTTAGGTGGTAGGATAGGGATCCCCATCTTACATGACTGTAAACATCGGTCAAAAATCAACCGAGATATCAAAGAACAAATTTTGAAGCTCCATTGACTGCAAGCTTATCAAACATTTCTAAGTGACCCAGAATCCAGGGTCTCGCCTGGACCATCACCAGAATGTTCCTGGTAACATTCCCAACATTTCCTGAAAATTCCATCAAAATCTGTCCATAACATCTCGATATATGTTGCTATAAGACCCAAACAGACCCAAAAACATCACCTCCTTGGCGGAGGTAATTATTCACACATTGCATGCACATATTTCAAAATTTGATGTTGAAAAAAGTCTGCAGTCTGGAAAAACATTGAGAATTTCAATGTGGATGTAAGGAAACTTGGATGTGGAATATACAGCAGCTTGTTTTATTAGCTTAATTATGACATTTATGTACATAGAACCAGCTGCATGTATCTGTTCTGCCTCCTCAATCCTGCACCTGGGTGTTTTGGCAGGAGCTCCGCAAATCCGTTCAGCTTTCCCAACATTATTTAGCCTTCAAAATTGATGAAGCACGTCCAACTGACAATCCTCCTCGCCGAGTTGAGTGTCTGAGGATGACGCCGTTATTGTGATGATGTGTACAGAGGAGTGGCAGTAAGGATGAATGCTTACCCCCCCGCCCCCCGCTGAGGAAATGAGCAGAATCACTGCATTTCCAACCCAGCTGACATCCAAGACAGATGGAGCTACGAACACTGCAGCGCAGCCCCAGCCAAAACCATGGCAACAGTGTGTACGCTGCCACAAGGAGCCTGCCAGGCCAATCAGAGAGGGAGAACGCATCGCCATCCGAGTTAGGTCCCTGAGGTAGACGGCGAGGATCCGTCAGAACGCCAGTGGAACGTCACGCCATGTGCTTCACATCTCAAGGGGATTGTTTGATATAGGCGACAGCAACTTGCATTTTCAATCACAGAATGGAAAATCATCGGCGTCCCCTTTGTCACTCGGTAAAAGCCCGCCTCTCCGCTGGTCGTTAGACGGTGTATTTAGTCCTCAGATTCTACTCGCCGTCTTCTCTGCATCCCTGTTGCGACTCCCGCGCTCTCAAAGTAGTCAGGTTAAAACATGCACTATTTTTTTGTATAAGTTCACTAAAGCTTTTCCCGGACTTCCCCATCACGTCGCCAGAAGAACCCAGATTGAGTTTCTTCCTCCTTTGAAGACGTAAGACATTAAAATGAAATCGCCATCATTCCAACCACAAATCTACTGACTTTGATCCCGAACCTTTTTGAACTATTTTGATGGCGAAGCAGCGCTCCCCTGCATGTGAACTGAAATTACGCTGAAGGGGCCTTTCATCACCGGCTGTTTGGAGACTTACTCACTATGTAGAGTAGATCGCCGCACGCCATCGCTGTCGGGCGGCGTGAACATCGCTCTACATCCCGACGCCTTTCTTTTTTATTTGACAGCATGATAATCACCTGCGGATGCTCAAGTCAAGGATTTGTGATGTGTTGCTCTCACACTTCCACACAGAGGTGGCATCACAGTGCCCCCCCCCCCCCCAAGCTGAGTCTTTGAAGAGGCAGGCGATCGTCTTTTGAAGGCTCCAGCACGCCGTCAGAAGACTTTCATCCTCCTCTCCCTGTCTGGTCCGACTCTGCCACTCCAGAATCAACTGGCTCACATCGCCAACTGAACCACTGATACCAGTGGGTCACGCAGATGACACAAACCTGACTTGCTTTCTCTCAAACGGAAACCAACCCACCCCCTCACTCTTTCTCTCTCTCTCTCCATCTCTCCCACTGTGTTCTATCCGCCACACTCCATCCTCACCCCCTCATCACATTGTGTTCCTCCAATCTCATTATCACTGCCGTGCAATCCTCCGGCTCCTTCAGATTATGCTGATCTCTGTTGGAGGAAGGAACAACAGGTACACGCTTGAGTGTTTCTTATCGGGAATAGAGGGATGATCTCCTGGAACGGGAGCCGTGAACCTTTAATTTTTTTCTTTACATCCGAAAACAAGAGAGAAATTCAAAGATGTTCTTTTTCTGTAAGGATTTATTCATTTGCAGCCTCCTTTGCAGCCTCATCTCTGATTCCTCTCCTTGTTCCACGTGGAACGTTGAGAGTGTGGCACGACGGTACCGGATGAGATCCAGGGTGCCAACAATATTATCTTTCAATGTTTGAAGACAGTGGCTCTGCTCTGACAGGTAGCTTAGACGTAACCCCACAAATCTAACAGGATTTCTCAGGGGTCTTCGTGTGTTTTTCTTACCGTGGCCCACGGATGGGATTAAGTTCATCCTCAGGATTTCACAACCCCCCCCTGTCTTTCATTGTCACGCCGACGTGGTGTTGCAATAACAACCAGCTTGAGATTCCCAAAGAAAACGTGAAGCATGCAGGGCCACTTGGTGGCTAACACGTAGCATGGGCGGGTTATTTTGACGTCAGAACGTCCCAATAAATTAGAAGCTACACACCTTGGCGAGGAACCATAATCATTTGCATTAGACAGCATTTTTCTTTTTTCCTGGCATTCCCATATACTCACTTTGCAGGTATAATGTGCTTTCACACTTACAACAAGTCGGCTCTGGATAAAATCTAGAGCTGAGCCACAAGAAAGTAGGAGCTTCATGGATTTGATAGAAACAACAGCAAAAGCCATAAATTTGTTGGATAAAAACTGAGCAGTAAATAATTGAACTTTGAAGAGAGAGCTGGCATGGATGCAACCCTCATTGGACTTCCCACTAATAAGAATAGTAAAAGGATGTTTTGGAAAAAGCTCTCCAACATCAACAGTTTTTTTTATCCTGTTAACTTAAATATTTAATACAGTGTAGATTTTACTCTCCACAAATGTTGTTTGACATCGCTGCCATCTGTAGCTGAGATTCCGGAGCAGGAAGCTCCACGCTCCGAGGCAGACTTGACAGACTCGCCAGTCGAGTGAAGGCCTTGTGACCCGTGGGCTCTTCTGCTGCAGTCAGCCGGTACCAGCATTTCTGTGAGACAAAGTAGAAAATCGATGTGTTAAAAAAAAAAAAAGAAATGTCCCAGATGAAATGGTACAACTGTAGAGGAGGACCATTGAAGCCAGGACTTGCTATTCCTTCAATCACTGATGATTACTCCTGCCTATTTCTATTCCCTCTGAATAATTCACTGTGTTCTCCGGGCTGGGCGCTTGAAGAAACAGAGAAAAGAAAAGGATCTTTAATAATGATCTATGCCGCTGGGAGAGAAGCAACACCCAGGTGCAGCCGCCGCCGCTTATGAAGAATCGACTTTTTGTTCCACTTACCCTGCACCGAGCGCTTTTTGCTGTATCAGGAACCTCGGCAGGATTAAACCTCAGATACCGTTCAACCAGCAGCAGCCGCCGAACGCAGGCGTTCATGGGAATCTGTGTCCGCGTGGACACAGATTTTATTTTGAAGTCTGAAATGGTGTTTTGTAGAAATAATTACGCTGCGAGGAATGTTCCTCTCCTGCTCCCACAGGCTGCAGACGTTCTCCCATTGGTGAAAAGTTGGAAGTCACGAAGCAAAGTCTGATTTATGTTAGTTTGCAGTAGCAAAGAGTGTTTTTTTTGTCCGAGTCGACCCCAAAAAAAGTTTAGTCTCTGTTCATGTCATCAACTTCGTGTCCCGGTGACCTCAAACGAAGCGGCGGCTGCTGAACTGAATATTTGCGAGTTCATCTGGACATGTTTTCTCGTATCTCCGAATACAAATGTGTCTTAATAAATATTCTGCTGCACCCACGCACGCCGCACCGCAGACATACCCCAGTTTTATTCCTGTTTGGGAGTTTGCCAGTTCCTCAGCACGAGTCAAATCCACGATGAAAGTCGATTCAATGTTAAAACTTCTTCCCAACTTGAGCGCCGGTTGTTCATCATGTTGCCGTCGCCAGGGCGACAAATCAGAGGAGTTGGGATCGGCTTTTCAAAGTCAAAGACGCTCAGAGGAATGAATAACGTTCTACAACCGGGGTACGGTTCCAACTATGTTTGGGCTATGTCTTTGTGAATAACTTTGCTTTTTTAGGGGGGGGGGGGGGGGGGCTTATCTATGTGTCCTAGACAACAATGAGTGAGGAAAAGAAAGTGTTCAGTTTGAAGAACGTCACTTTTTAAAACCGTGAAACCGACGTCGGGTCTTCAGGTCGGACCTGTTCTTCACAAGGTGTGCTTTGAATAAGAAAGACTTGCCTCGGGCATTCAGGATAAATAGACGAGATGGAAAACACAGTTGACGGAGACGAGGGAGGTTAGTCGTGCGGATCCATTTTCTTTCACTGCCGTCACAATATTGTCAAAATCTCACCCACGTAAAACATTTTTAAAGATGTTATTTTGTTGTTCTTCATCGCAGCAACCGGTTGCATGGAAAGAACCATGTCTGTTCCCGGACCTGTTTTGGTTTTAGAGGATCAAAGGAACCACAAGCGGTCCTTTGAAGCGGAGATGAGATTTGCCTTCAAACTGCGTTCGTGTTTTCCAACGACTCTGCCGCTTACCATCCTTTTCTCATCTTCACAGCTTTGGATTTTTCTGGGGGCCTGCTTTGTCTCCTACATGTCCCTGATATGAATGAAGCGGAGGCGTTGGCAGGTAGAGGAGAGAAAAAGCTTTTGTTCTGGCATTAGCAGCCCATTTTAGTCAGAACCAATGATGGATATTTTCTGGCTGTTGAATCACAGCAGGAATCAGTCACAGTTAATAAACGCTGTTATAAATAGATGTAGAGTATTGACAAGTTTTTATTACCACAACTGAGCATTATTTTTATTAATTTTCTGTTTAAATCATCCAGTCTAGTCGAGTCCACCAGCTAGAGCCGGGTTCTGCTCCAAGTTTTCTCCCTGTTAAAGGCAAGTGTTTGATCTGGTATGTATCATATTCCAGACTTCCGTTCTTGTCCAAAATAAATACAAACACATCACTTGACCACAGCATCCATTTGGCATCTTCCTTCATCGTCAGATTATTTTGTGTTATTCAAATATCCTTTATCCTGCGCTGCAAATTCCCAAAAGGGGGTGCATTGGCATTCTGTTTTTATAACACACTGGAGAAACATCCCGATTGTAACGACGGCAGACAAACACAGTTCGACGACCAACACAGGACTGATTCTGATGCTACTGAGGCATGAAATTAAGAGACAGAGACGCTGCACTGCTTTTAAAGTACAGAAAGTTTGTAAGTAGAGGCGGCTTCCAATTTAAAAAAGTGAAGCCCCGGCGGAAGAGCCTTGTATTTTTTCTAATTCACAGCATTTGATTTTAAGTAAACATGCAGGATTCGGTTTGATGTGTCTTTCTCCGTCCCGGTGCTTTTAGCGATGGGAACATTTCTATTATCTGAAGTATCTGGCTCCTACCGATGGAAAAACAAATATGAAATCATTTAGAGTGCTTGCGGTTTTGGGATTCTGCGTTGGGCCCTTTCAGCGCTCAAAGGAGTGGCACTCGCCTGGAAGAATAGGTTTTGGTGCATCAGTCAGGATTTTAACAATGAGGGTAACATTACAGATGGCGGGGGCTTTATGCTCATTGGCTCGCTGTCCAAGGCGCTCACACACTCACATTGCAGCATAGACACCCAGCAGATGCTCTGGTCCAGACATCTTGAACAGTTACCGGGAAAAAATGAGCATTTCAGCTTCATTTGTTCCATCCTGGAAAATCTTCGGAAGGAACCGCAGATGGGATGCGTTTCACGCTCAGCTGAAAAAAAGCGGCAGAAGCAGTCGTTGCTTATTAAAGGCAAAACACGGCCGAAACGATGAAGACAATGACAGCGACGGCTTTATAACTTTGATTTTGAGCAGCTGGGAATAAACAGCTTGAATGTAACTGATGATCTTATTTGTGAGAAACAAAGATGGCATCTGACAAGCGTCTGTGGGGAACGTCTTATTCTCCACATCACACGAGATCAATGAGAAACGGCAGGGCTTCGTATTTATTGCTTCACTTATGCATTCTCTTTCTCGGAAATCTGTGATTTTATTTCTCCTTTTTTCAAGCTGGTATGCATTCCACCCGTCACTCCCAACCACGAGTGTTTCGTGCAAAGGCTCATGGGTAGTCTTGTGTGCAACAAGGTGAATTAGATACGTGTATTTTTGTTCAGCACATATTCCAACCGGAGACAGATTCCAGAGATCAGACTCGTGGAAGCGAAGGCCGGTCATTCCGACCAGTCACCGTTCATCTTCCTCGTTTTTCTACTGAGTCACTGCTCCCTGCTCCGTCACGCCCCCCCCGTCTGATCTATGTCTCTGTCTCCCATCATTTTTCCCCTCTGTGTTCCGAGTCGCTCTCTTCAATCAGCTCCCATTCCCTTTTGTCTCCCAGGTGCCCGCTCTCGTTTGAATCTCCCCCTCACCTCCGCTCTGCCAGCTCAACCCTTTTGTCTCCTCAGATATCTTTCTGTCAGGGCGTCGATATCTCGCTCCCCATCTCGTATATTTGCTTTTTTAACGTCATCCCCGTGCCCTAATGGAATCTGGTCGCCGATCAGAGAGCAGCCGGTGGAGATTTGGGAGGATGTTTAAATAGATACGGGGATATGATTGCTTTTAATCCCTGGAGTTGTGTTTGGAGCGTTGCACCTTATGTTGTATGTAATTAGCTTTGGTGGAAAACTGAAGGGAAAATTGACTCCTGGTCTGTGACAGCTTGGATTAGATATAGCAGCATATTTTTATTTTTTATCTCTATTTATAACAAGCTTTATGTGTGTGCATTTTTTCTGCCTATTTAGCAATTTGCTAACTTTTCATTCCAGATATTCAAGACTAAAGTAATTGAACTGGGAGAGAAGCTCCTGCCAGCCTTCAACACGCCAACGGGAATCCCCCGGGGAGTCATCAACCTGGGGAGGTGAGTCTCAGTGCCGCCCTCCCGATAAAAAACACCACGATAAGTCACCAGAGGAAATGATTGAGCGCTAATAACGCTCACATGCATGGCATCGTCAAATAGGAAACGTGTTCGTGTGTGGCGCTGTCGTCCCGTTCAAAGTGAACGAGCTACACGGAACGTTCACTTCCTTTTCATTTCTGTTTTGCAGAACCTAAAGTGTCGCGTTCTCAATCTTGCATAAACGTGCATAAATATCTTTGATTTAGTCCCGTATGAATTTTCAAGTTCTGCAAACTAATTTACCAAATGGCATTCGGATATTAACGAATGAGCTGCCTTCAAGAACACGTAATCTCATAAGAATAATACATATTCGATGCGGTTCTTAATCAGGTCTTGAATCTTTATTGGCACAGTATTGTTAACATCTCTTCATATTTCACCACGAGTTTCAAAGTGTGTGTGTGTGTGTGTTTGGTTTGAAGTTCGATCTTTTCAAAGCTGGAAAGTGGATTAAAAATGAGCCTCTTGTTTTTTGATGCCATTATGTTTGAGGCTGAAATAAGAGAATTTGAAGATTAAAGATTACATTATATGGTCCGAAAGATTGGAGTTAATTCAAAAGACGAAACGTGAGCCGTCGTTGCCTCATCCAAATTTCCAAAACCTTCTAAATATTGACAACTCGTAAATATATTCTGATGTTTTCACCTTCTGTCACGCCGACTCGTCCCAAAATGAGACTTTCGGTGGTTTTAGTCGTTAAAAAAAAGGTCTTTCGCCGATCGATTCCATCCGGTTGGACGTATTATGCTGTTGCCACGGCAGCAGCGCTCGATAAATCACGAACACGCCAAAAATATATCAATATCGGGCTCCGTTTGAGAATTCTGGAACTTGCATTTAAATGTCAAACTCCTTTTCTGACTGTTTTTGGGTAGGATCCACCGCTGTGCACCCGTCTTCCTCTCGTTCCCTAATCTTATGAGGATTTTCTTGGCGCTTCTGTCATCCACCTGCTACCAATTAACCCTCCATCCAAGCCGGACAGCTGCCGGCAGATTTAATTACCTTATTCTACAGCTAATTCCTGCTCCATCACCCAGCATGGGTCTGCGGTACAGATGGGCAGGAAGATCCAGGCTGCTTTTAATGCGGTCAAGTGTGGGGGGGTAGAGATGCACAAACAAGCAAGTTCAGCTCTGCTGCTCAGCCCCCCCGGCTCCGAACGACTTGACGGATGCTGCTCAACGACTCGGGTCTCTTCTTCCATGCTATGCTATCATCTGCATATCACGCCCATTGAATTTAGCTTCACGCTTACTCTCCTACAATACATCAGGGTTGTTCTAGTTTGGTTCAGATGAATGATTTCACCGACATTTCATCATTTCATCATTTCATCAAACACTTTTTTTTAAATTTGATCTCTACTGCTCAGATAGGATTTCCTGGGCTTTTTTGTTTCGTTTTTTTTTTCTCATGATAATGGATGATAATGAAAATTCTTTCAGGATTTTACTCTTAATGCAATGTATTGAGATAATTCCATACAGTAGTTGTCTTTTTTGTTTGTGCACACCGCTTTAAAGACTAGAATCGTCTCAGCCTTTCTAATGTACAACGATGCTCATTTTCAAGCAGATTGTGCTTGAGGGTGGGATATTGATCGTTGCCTTGCACGACTGATTGTATCTCTGCTCGCTGTGGATGTCAAAGGGAGTACCTGATACCGCCTCCTCGGGCCGCTCCTCCCCTCTGACTCCCAGACTGTCTTCATCACATCAAGACAGTTTGCGCAAACGTTTCATGTTATTCCTGTTGCTTTTATATTAGTAGACGGATTCGCCTCGTCCAATACGTTTTAATCAATGTTCATCGTGTGTTTCGTGTAACTTAATTTATTTCAAATCCTTTTTTGAGCGGAGCTAAAAGATGCCAGAATGCCAAAATTAGTGTTAAAATGCTGCTTTCATTCCATTCTAAGCTAAAAACCTCAATGTGTTTTTATGCATTTTTTAAGCCATGGAAAATAAACTGGAATTATTTTTTATAGAATTTATGAATACCTTGTTTTTATAACCCTGGCTGCATGTTAGATAAATCTGCGAATGTGTTTATCATTAATTCACCAATGAGTAGCAGTAGTTATGTCATGGTTCTTTTAAGGCCATTTATCCTTCATAATCTTACTCAAGATATTCATAAAGTATGTGACAATTGTAGATCTGTTAATATGCTGACTAGACTGAAGAAGTGAACACTTTGTGTTGTCTGGAAGTGCTATCTGCTCAAGGTTGGAGTCTTCATGTCTGGGTGATTTACGCACGTACACATTCTTATCTGCTAATAAAACCAGCTGGAGTGGAGCTGTTTCTCGGAGAATCGAGAAGGAGGCTAGCAGCAGCCACTCTCCCTTGCTGGGAGAGTCGATGGCACGGCTAGAGAGCAGCTCCATTCTCCCTTGCTGAAAGAAAGAATACTAGTCTCGTTTCTTACCGCAAGTAAATTAAGTTATTGGGTTGAATCTTTGGGGCTTGGTTCTGATTTTCTCTCTTTTACAGTGTCACAAACCTGACATTAATTGGCGTTGTCGGCAGGATCCAATACACCCGTCTGCAGTGGGCTGGCTTGGAAGAATTGATTAGAGGGTGCACACTCTAATTCACTAAGACCCTTTTCCGGGGCCAATCCTTCGCGTGCCAGTCCCTGGGGATCGGGTTGACGGGATCCGAACCAGAGCAGACCAGCCTGAAGGTAAGACACCCTTTTTCTTATTCCTCGGGAAAGCGGGTAGGGCTTAGCTAGCCCTAACGTAGAGGTTTCCGCGAGAAGGCGGATGGAGATGTTTCTCATCGCGCTGAAACAGTAATGTTTCTTAAGTTCCTCGGGAAAGCGGGTAGGGCTTAGCCCTAACGCAGAGGTTTCCGCGAGAAGGAGGCTCCATAAGGGAGACCTCATAGCGGATGGAGATGTTTCTCATCGCGCTGAAGACGAGCGAATAGGGGTAGCAGCGGTCCTATTGCGCAGTACCTGTGATCAATACAGTCTTGTTTAAAAGGAAGCTAGTAGGGTTCCGGTACGATCCTATTGAGCAGTGCATACAAACGACGTCATTAAATTTAGAGGCCATAATAATAATTAAATGCGGATGTAAAGGCCTGGAATAAATTAAAGCATACAAAGTTGTTGTTGCTGAATAAAAATAAAGTACAGATCTGCTTGTTGTTGTTAAAGTCTAGACTTAAAACCCTGTATGTACGTGTCTGTGAATAAATGTTTCATGTGGATGAACGGAATGAGTCAAAGTTGTAACAGTAAAACAGCCTGAGTCCTCATGGGATCACTGCACGGCTGGACGGTCTGGAACCTCACGGTGTCAACGCAAGACCGTCACTGGGGAAGACTTTGTGAACTCATTCATGAAGGTTAGTGGTGATCAGACTGGAGGGTCTAAAACGATATGCAACTCTGTGTTAGGACGCCGAGCGAGAAGCCGGAGCAAACAAAGGTTTGCTCTAGAAGATTGCATCTCGGGAGTTGCACTTCGCCCCAGTAGGGGGATTCTCTCTGAGTTACGTCACGTGTGGAATTCTATATAGCAGGAAAGGTGTTTAGAATAGAATAAGTAAATGCTGAAGAATAAATAACCTTTGTACTAAACCAAAATTAGAAAAGAGGAATTTACCCATCTGCACCTCCACTCGGGAGGGGCATAAATAAAAAAGTAGCGCCCCACCGTTGTTGTCCGCCCACGTAACCAAAGTCAAACCCAGACTAAATGCAAGAGAGAGAGGTGTTTAGACAAAGACTTAACTACAGTAAAATAGGACAAACAAAGCCAAAGTCTGATGAAGTTATTGATGACTTCAGAGCAGGACTAGAACAGTGCCCTTTATGATGTTAATAATGAATGAGCTCCATCTCAAAAACAAAACCTTTAACCCAGAAATCAGCCACTGGCTGACGAAGCATTCTGTCACCTTGCCAAACTTAACTCTGTCTGGATTTATTACATGGGGAAAACATGAAGAGAGTCTAATGATATGTTTTTGATGGTAAAGAGGAAGTGTTTTAGCGAGACAGAGGAGGGGGTGGAAGGAAAGTGTGAGATAGGACACTGGGCGCATTACTGCAGGGCGCCAAGTAAAGAAAAACACACGATTCAGCATGTCTAGGTAGGAAAGAACAAGTAGATAATCATGGAGTGAAGGACAGATAGGGAAAATAAATCTAATTTTTTTTTTTTTAAAAAGGTACATACACTACCAGGTCATTGATAGCAATGACATCAACTAGGACATTCACTTCTGCCTAAATCTGTCTACATATGGGCAGCAATATTGAGCCGTGGGCGTTGCCACGGCTCAAGAGGAGGGATAGTGGCACAGATGTCTTTGTGCCTTTAATCATTATAATAATAAAAAAAAAAAATTGTATTCTGTTGGAAGCCATTACTCCTGTGAGTGTTATGAGTGCTATTCTTCTACTGTTTGCTTCCTTCGCTCCACAAACTGCTCCACTGTACTGGAGTTTGGCCCCCGCGGGTCACTCTGTTCCAGCCACTGAGGGTTGGGTGCCTCCTCCCACCGTCCACGACCAGAAGACATCAATCACCATCACCATCAGACCAGAGTTCATCGTCCACCTCAGGGTGCACTCCACTGAGGGTCCAACGCCCCCCCCACCAGGCCACACTGCTCACTCGAGCATGATATGTGGGGCTAACAGACTGACCGATTGAATGCACCACGTCAAACATGCTAAGAAGAAGAAAAAGACTTTCCTCCAAAGAGCATGCAACGCTCGATGTCTCAAGGCAGCGTGCCTCCCGAGAGGACGTCCCGTGGGAGACATCGTCACGAATGAGAAAGAGAACATGCTCTCATCCTGTGGAGGAACGATGACCAGGCGGATGCTTCAATTGTGAACAGAGGGGACGCTGGATGAGGGGGTGACCGGAACCACTGAGGGACAGAGGCCAGATAAGGGGTGATCAACAGCGGTGTCGTGGAGGGGGTGGGGGTCCCTCCTTCTCTGTGGCTGGCTCGGATTGACTGACTGACGGATCGCCCTCCGGTTCACGTGAGATGCAAACACAAACACACACACAGCTCAACTGATGTTTAAACTTAATGATGCAAAGAGATATGAGCTCAAACAGCAGCAATACACGTTAAAACACAAAGCTTATGAAGAGCATCCTGTTGTTCTGTTATTGATGAATGGGATTCAGGTTTTATGTGTAATTGATTCTGAGGCTGTGACACACAAGCCTCTATCTAGGCCTGTTAAAGGGACACAGACTATTGAGGATACATGTTTTAGATTATCACAGAGTTTTTGATTTCTTCTTTATGTTCTGATAATTTTTGCTTGGTCAAGATTTCATGACGCCTTCTTTGAAATTCTTCTTCTTTTGTGATTCCAATGGCGGTGCCATTCCGCGCATGCGCCATGATGTACGTGTATAACTGATCACTGCACAACAATGAGGGGATTTTTAATGGACTCGATGAAACAGCAGGTTTCATCAACTCATGATGTGGTGACATCACATTTATTGCATTCTACAGCTTATGTTCCTGAGCAGAGATGAAGCCTTTGAATCTGCATTCCTTAAAGAGACTCTATTATGACAATAGATTGTTTTTAATTGTGTATGACTGACTCCTCAGCAACCTGTATTTGTCAAAACTTTCTTCACTGGCAAGAAATCTGGATTTGGGGGCCCGCGCTGGGCGCCCTTGAGGACGATTGGTCCGCCCCTGACGAGAGAATGGCGTCTCCCATTCTGAAGGATCTCAAAGCACCGTCTTTGTTTGATGTTTATTATTTCCTGTTTGTTCATCCTTTCTCAATTTCACAAGTAATTGCATGACATAATGTTGGACGGACGCGTCCAATGACTTTTCCATTGACTTTTCCATCAACTTGCTCGTCTACCTCAGAGACGTTGTCAGCATCTGATGATGGACTTGGTGGAACGCTCACCTTGCTTTCGAATTTGGTTGAAGCACAAAGAAACAAAGTGCTTCAGCGATGGAGAAGATGACTTTCTCTGACAATGGTTTGACAATGATTCATGTGTTGCTAACAAAATGCTTTCAGAACTTCAGAACTCAGTGACAGATTCAAGTTGGATCTGAAGACACACTGCAGTTACCAGACGCACTCTGGTGGCGCTGCAGAACGAAACAACCCCACACTCTGAAAGCCAGATGAACGAAGTTATGTTGGAATTATCCTGGATTAAATGTTTACCTTCTAACCCTAACCCACAGCATAATCTGTCGTCAACAAGTGAGGTGGTGGTTGGACGACCTCCAAACACTGGACTGGTTCCTATGGCCAAGCACACTGTGTGATGATGCACTGACCCAATACTGCATGATAAATCTGACGCAGGTACTGAGAGACCAAAAAGAGAGGTCGTGTCGTCTAGCAGCAGCAGCAGCAGCAGCAGCAGCAGCAGATGCACCTGCCCGAACATCGGACCCAGAGACTTTGTGCGGGTAAAGAACACCCAACAAGTCCTGGGTACACCAACGGTGGTGGGATTCCTTCCGAGTTCAGCTGATGACCCACACGGCTGAAAAGGTCGCCGAAGGAGCAACTGGGATGCACGGCACCCACTGCAGGTGCTACCACAACTAACAACAGTGTCCGGTGCAACGTGTGAGTAACCCTCGCACTCAAAAGATCACACCTCCGATCCCGAGCGACACTGCGCAGATGCAGAACCCCGCTGGATGACAAGTAACATTGTTAGCAAACATTTTTAGCTGCTCCAGCAGTGCGTGCTAGTAACCACCTGCTGTAGGCCATAGATGAACGCCACCATAGTCTAATAGAAGAACCTGTCAGTCGACTCCTCAACACACACTCCTGACCGAAGAAGCTGTGCCAGAAGAAAAGGGTGATTGGTGAATAAAAACGCATCACTCCACCGACCCCTCAACACACTCCTGATCGAAGAAAAGAGTGATTGGTGAATGAAAACGCATCACTCCACCGTGCACCAACCTCAGACTGTCGCTACCCCTCGGGGTCCCTTTGATTTGTGTGACAGAACAAGCTAAAGCAGTCTCACCTACCGTACTGGGCAATATAAACTGTGACTTAAATAAACTTGAGGTTCTATGCTTTCACACACACTGAGGAAGTCTGGCTGCAGGCCATGACTGTTTTGATTTCCAATCGGACAATGTAACATGCTAATAAGTGATTTTGACATGGGTAAAGGTCAATTATTCAAATTATCATGGGTGCTTATGTTTTCCCTTGCATTAAAAAATCACTGCCTATTGTTTGAAAGTTGCTATTGCAGGTACGGATCTCACGGAACCTGATCCGTCACGTATAGATACATGAGAATGAGAATGCCATTTGAAGTCGAGTTGACATCACATGATGTTATGTTTATGTGTTCATTAATGATAAAAAGGGGGGAATTGTTAGATAAATCTGCGAATGTGTTTATCATTAATTCACCAATGAGTAGCAGTAGTTATGTCATGGTTCTTTTAAGGCCATTTATCCTTCATAATCTTACTCAAGATATTCATAAAGTATGTGACAATTGTAGATCTGTTAATATGCTGACTAGACTGAAGAAGTGAACACTTTGTGTTGTCTGGAAGTGCTATCTGCTCAAGGTTGGAGTCTTCATGTCTGGGTGATTTACGCACGTACACATTCTTATCTGCTAATAAAACCAGCTGGAGTGGAGCTGTTTCTCGGAGAATCGAGAAGGAGGCTAGCAGCAGCCACTCTCCCTTGCTGGGAGAGTCGATGGCACGGCTAGAGAGCAGCTCCATTCTCCCTTGCTGAAAGAAAGAATACTAGTCTCGTTTCTTACCGCAAGTAAATTAAGTTATTGGGTTGAATCTTTGGGGCTTGGTTCTGATTTTCTCTCTTTTACAGTGTCACAAACCTGACACTGCATGTAAAAGCAGTTTGAACAAATGTCCTCTCACGCAGCATTTAGTTGCGCTGCAAGATAATATAATTTTCTTGATGAACACATTTTTTTGTCGACAGAGAACACGGAACACTGCCAGCGCTCTCCGATTAATCCTCTAATTGTTCCAGCTCTGGTGCCGGTTCCGAGTTTGAAGAGTGGATTAAGAACGATAATATGTGGGGCATCTCTGAAAGCGCAAATGGCAACAGCTAAATCTTCAAAGAGATCAATACACTCTGGATGGCATGCATTAAACAGAGCCCCAGAAGACACACAGTGGAAGGTTATTGATTTCTCCCTCTGAAAGGGGAATAGAACACAAAAGTCAGGTCTGTCTGTTATGCGGCATGAAGCAGAGTTTAGGTGTAGCGGATCAGAGAGGCGCTATTACTTTGAGCGGCTCTGGAGATGACAAATACGTGTCTGCTAAGCTGAGGCATTGGGGTTACAGGCTAGAAGTACTTTACTACTACTTTTTAAAAAAAAGTACTTTTCCAGCATCTCTCCCATCTCAAAATCAATGCTTTCCAGTCCTTGTGCTTTACTTTACACTACATGCACATTAGTTGCATGCAAGCGTTGATGTTCACTGGTTCTGGATGTGCGTCTGCTGCAGCGGCACCAGTTGGAGCTGGGGCTGGGCGTCGGCGGGGAGCAGCATCCTGGCCGAGTTCGGGACCCTCCACCTGGAGTTCGTCCATCTGACGGAGCTCTCCAGGAATCCCGTCTACACGGAGAAGGTAAAAGACGTGTCTCCCAGCCTCGGAAGGGAAGAGAGAGCGCGAGTTCAACATGTAAAACGCATCTGAAGATAATCCCATGTTGCTCTGGTGTCTTGGCAGGTCATGAATATCAGAAAGTTGCTGAGTAAGATTGAGAAACCTCATGGCCTGTACCCCAACTTCCTCAGTCCGGTCAGCGGCAACTGGGTCCAGCGTACGTACCATCCCGGCTGAATACGGGACCCGGAAGGCCCGACGACGCCTCAGCGTTATTAGAAAGAGCGTCTAAATGTGACACATTATCATCACCTGCTTGTTTTAGCATTCCCAGATTTCGCTGCTTCGGGATCACCGGATGTCGCTGCTCACGTTTGCCCTCCTTCATCGTTATTCCGGCTTTTCTCGTCGAGCCGCCTCACGCATCACAGCTCTTGTAGCAGCTGTCATCTGCCCATCCGTCGACTTGCTTTCATTTTGAATACCGAGCTCGAGGCGGTGGCTCGATGATTCCCGTTGCCCCGGGTTATTAAAATGATAATGGATCCAATCACCTTCGGATCTATCCGATTTTACCAGAGAGGAGGCGAAGAAGAAAAGTTCCCTGGATGTTACATAGGCTAATTGTTGTGGTGTTCTTCTTCCTCTTCTTCTTCTTCTTCATGTTGTTCATATTTTCTTCATATGACTTCCTTTCATCTTAAAAGGCTTCATCTTCATATTAATCTCCATCTTTATCTTCTTCATTTTTAATCCTCTTCTTGGAGGTCTCCTACTTCTTTCTCTTCTTCCTCTTCCTCCTCCTCCAATTGCTTACCAACCTATTTTTACAGCCGGCATTCTCGTCTACAGAAGCCCCGAATGAAGACGAGTGTGTGTCTGTGTGTGTGACCCTGTTTTCCTCCCGTCCCTCGTCTTAGATCACGTTTCCATCGGCGGCCTCGGGGACAGTTTCTACGAGTATCTTATCAAATCATTTCTGATGTCAGACAAGTCGGACGACGAGGCCAAGAAGATGTACTACGACGCGCTGGAGGTACGGAAATGCTAAATCCTACATCCCGCACTCGAGTGGACGGTTCTGCTCTGAGGCTCGGCCGCGAGATGAAATAATTACTGTCATTTGCATATTAGCCTTTTGAATAATCAAAAAGATGTGAGTGCACCCCACACCCTAGATAAATGGAAGACAAACAGGACAGCAGGGACGTCAGTCTGAGTCGCTGGGACGACTGAAGGACGCTAAAACGCTTTTAGACGTTAACCTCGGCGCTGACATCATGTTTGTTTTTCCCACTTAAACATTCTTCGCTGCTTAATTAAGACGTGATAGCTAATCACTAATGTGGCACGACAAATAAAAAAGAATGGCGTTTTATGCACAGCTATAGTTCATGTCTCCCACTGAAAGTCATCTTATTCAGAAGCGCTTGAACGCACCACACAGAAGCGCCAACGGAGACCTCAGAACCGAGGACGCTTCATTTTACAGTATTGCAAGGCTGCTCCGCTCTCGTCAGAGGGTCAAGCCTGTGTCATAATTACTAATTACAGACCCCCCCCCGTGAACCTGGTATCTAAATGGCCAGGGACCTCTGCAGCCACACTCGGCGTGTTTTACACAGCGATCTGCGGTCGTAGCACGACTCGGGATCTAAACGCCGGTGAATGAGATTATTACGCGGCGTGATTACTGCTAAGAACAGCTGATTAGCATTAGCATCATCAGTTACAGTTTTTTTTTTTCTGAGAGCCGGGTATTCCTGAGCTTTCACGCGACACATCCAAGATGTAATTGAAAGATCAAATTGTTAAAAATGGCAAATAAGAATCTTGATATTATACTTTTCTATTTCTATTACTGCGCTATGTGCACACTGTACCCCGATTTCAACTGGATCTGTCTCTTCAGGTATTAAAAATAGAACAAATCCATTGACCTGCGCCGATAACAGAACTGTGCCCCCCGTTTAAAAAAAAAATCTCAATAATATCAACAATCCGGATGCGATCTGGATGAAATTCGGTGGAGATAGAGGTCCCCCCCACCCCCCGACAAGACTGTGTTTTGCTGCAGGCAATTGAAGCCAATCTGGTACAAAAATCACCTGGCGGTCTCACCTACATGGCTGAGTGGAGGGGAGGAATCCTGGACCACAAGATGGGTCACCTGGCCTGCTTCTCCGGCGGCATGATCGGCATCGGGGCTGACGACGGAGCCCCGGAGAACAGGCAGCATTACCTGGACCTGGCGGCTGAGATCACGAACACGTGCCACGAGAGCTACACTCGCACAGGTGAGGAGAAACGTCAAGGATGTCAAAGACGCTTTGGCTTGGGTGTGGATGTGCAGAGCATGATGCTTCCAGAATGCTGCGGGCTTCGTGGAATTATCCTCGTTATAAAAAACCTTTATTTTTTTCACGGAGTGCTCGTTCCACAGGCTACTTAGTGTTAAAATGTGCTGTACAGTCAAACGTACCTTGTTTTTCTACGATGCACTGGTTGACCAGCTGATCCTGCTGTCTGTCGTGCTGCTTTCTTATTTCAAGATGACTGTCTGATCCAGTCAAATGCAGCCGCTCACAAACTTTCCATGACGCCAGAGCGTCTGCCTCCTCCTCCAGTACAATCTGATTTCCAGGCAGCTGCAGCGCATTCAACCAAACTCCCTGAAAAAAAGAAGTAAAAGATAGAAACTACATTTCAGAAGCATCTTGACGGTAAAATGCAGCTTTCCTCCCTGAGGATGCCTCTAAATGTAACTGGTTGCCATGCCAATGCTGCTCTCCTGACCTTGGATGGGAACAGACTCCTTTGTGCTTTCATCATGAATAGGATCTCTTCACTGTGTGGTCTCTTATTGTGGCAGAACTAATGGAAGAAATGAGAAAAAAAAACAAAGTAAGGGAGAAAATAAAAGCTGACAAATGAGCAGGACCGCTGGAGAAGTCACGCCGGCTTGTCTTCGCACTCTGATCCTCGTTCGCTTGAAGAAATGAAGAAGAAACTGCGCTTTGAAGAAGTTTTAAGATTTAGAATCCGTCTTAATTATTTATTTATTTTCTCCATAAGCCACCAAACTGGGGCCGGAGGCATTCCGGTTTGACGGCGGAGGCGAAGCCACGGCAACCAGGCTCAGCGAAAGATATTACATCCTGAGACCAGAAGTCATCGAGAGCTACATGTACATGTGGAGAGTGACCCACGACCCCAAGTACAGAGAGTGGGGGTGGGAGGCTGTCGAGGTGAGAAACGCCGACGGAGTCATGATGTCGTATATTTATTAACGCTCTTTTCCAACTATTTGTAGGGAGTGACATCGACAACAACCCGGTGCTTAGCGTTGAGTCAGCGCCGCTTTAAAGTAGTTTAAATCAACAAAAATGAATTTCTGATAGGTGGAAACGAGTAAGAAGTGTCTCCCATCGTTTTCACCGAATGAATAATGGGGGGGGGGGGAAATAAGTCAAGCAGCCAAGCAGCGCGTTTATGTCAAACAGTTTAAAAGCGGGAACATCCGGAGGAAATCGCTGGAATGACTTTAGCAGCCTGACAGGGGAGCGTTTGACTGATAAACACGTCGTTTGGTTTCTGTTCAGAGAGAAATATGACTCTTTATCTAGGAGAGACGGCTTCAGCGATGAGATTCCCTCACAAATATTCTCTTTGAAAACAAGGAGGTTGTTTTCAGTTCAGAACAAATCATTTTAAAGCATCCTAAAAATCGTGCTTGCCTTTTATGTCAAGGACATTTTTTTAATGACCCTTAATGACCCTCTACCAGCCTCCTTCTGCAGACGTCGGTGCACAAGTGAAAAGGTTGCTCTGTCAGATCTGACGAAGTGGGTTGATAAATATACATGACATGTTAATCGCTCAGTTTGTTAGCATCAATCTACACAAAGTAGTCTTTGCCTTGTCCACAAACAAGACGTCTGAAGCCACATTCAGATTCTTGTCTCCCGCCAGGCCCTGGAGCGGCACTGCAGAGTCGAGTCCGGCTTCTCCGGGATCCGTGACGTTTACACCACGTCGGCGAGCCACGATAACATGCAGCAGAGCTTCTTCCTCTCCGAGACACTCAAGTAAGTCCTGATTCCCAAAACACGCCCACAAGCCTGGTTTCCAATCACATTGCGGATTTTGATTGCAAAATAAATAGGCACTAAAGAAGTTTTGGCTCGTCTCATTCATGTATTATTAAGAAACAGAAAATATTAATCTGGAAATGTTTTTTTTGGGGGGGATAATCACAGGCATTTTGAGTTTAATTCAGGTCCAGCTTGTGCTGACAATGTGTTATAGTGTCCCTAATGTGAACTATGAAACTGAAGTGGAAAGAAAATGCTTGTGAATAATTAAACAATAGGGCACCGAGCTCGCAAACCATTTGTGCTTGAGCGTCGCTATGGAGAACATGAAACGTGGTCCGTGTATTGAGGATGATCGAGCGTGATGTCACACTGTGTCACAAAATAAAAGCGCATAAATATCAGTTTAATTAATTAATGTATTTATTTATGTGAGCATCAAACATTAGGCATAAACTCAAAATGAACAATAAAATAAAATAAAATAAAGCAAAAAAAACGTTGGGAACTTCGTCGCTCCCAAACGTTACCGCCGAGGCTTTAACGTCGTTTCATGCTGCTCCCATCTGCTCAGGTATCTGTACCTGCTCTTCTCCGACGATGACCTCCTCCCACTGGAGGACTGGATCTTAAACACGGAAGCCCATCCGCTGCCCGTCGTCCGTAGGAGCTGCCTGCACAACGAAGCCACACAGGATGCGACGACCTCGGAATGAGGCCGGACATGGAACGACCGACCGACTCCCATCGAGTCGTTCAGTTGTCTCAAACACCAAAAACGATGCAGGTTCAGAGTCTTTTCAGGAGCAGGTTATGGACTTTCAATTCCTTTCCAGTAAAGGATGTTGTTTTACGCTGTGATTGTATATCCTTTTTTTTTTTTGCCGCTGGCGCTTCTTTATTTTGTGGACAATCAAAAAAAAAGAAAAAAAAACAACTTTAATGAAAAGAGCACCTTTTTCTCTCCTTCTTTCCTCTGTGAGGAAACCGGTATAACTTGCAGACCCAGATGTATGGGAGGAAGGTTGACCTGTGGGCCATATTGTTAGAAAGAAACCCTCTTTTTCTCTTCTTCTTCTTTAATTTTATTGTTAATCGTAAGTGATTTGCTTTTATCTCATCCCCTTTCTGACTACACTCTTTGACCAAAGGTTTCTTTGCATTTTCTCTCTCCTTCTTTTCCACTAATTTGATAGAGATTTGACAGAAAGTAAACACCATAAGAATTGAATTGTGTTGAATTATGCTTATTGTACAGACAAATAATGAAATGCGATTCTCCGATCTAATGTTGATGTCATGTTTCTTACTGAAACAAGCTTGAATGATTTTTTTTTTTTTTTTCCAGTTAGGGGTGTCAGGAAAGTTGGCAGTTTCTTATGCATCCAGGGACCATTTATTAAACAGACTGATGTCGGGTTGTGTTTCCATTGTGTGTGCGGGTTATTTAGGGAGCAGGACAAAGTTTTTTTCAGTCCTCCCAGGCGTTCAAATCAAAATAACAAAAGGGACTGCCAATCAAACGCATAAGGGCAAAAGAAAGCATTAGCTCGCCAGCTCCACATGGATGTTCCTGTTTCTGTTGTCGGTTTTTAGCTTCACGCTGCCTTTACGTGTGAATCCACCATCATAAAGGCCAGCAAAATGTTCAACTTTTTTTTTTCATTACTGCGAGTGTGCTGCACATACAGACGAGGCGACTGACCCCTGTACGAGCTTGTCTTGACTTTCATTTGTGATCATTTCCTCTTTTTTTCCACCCTGAAATGTCTATTTTCTCTTTATTATTTGCTTCCCTCAGGTGTTTCAGCAAAAAAAAACGAAACAGTTTTGATTTTAAGTCCAGTTTTTGCTGATATTAATTATTGTTATTACTACTTCTTACTGATTGATTTATCTTTAATTGTTGACTATTTTTCAAATCTGATAAAAAAAAAGCAAATCTGTGCAACTTTGTGCATTTAAACCAATGATGATGATTGTGTGTTTTTTATTGGCCTTGTGTGTTTCACCAGAGATTAGAACAACATTTATTTATGCACACAAAGGAAAGAAAATCTTGCTGCTCACACTTTTTCAGTATTTCCTGCCTTAATCGTCTCAGAGTCACGAACATTTCCAGGAAGCACAGCCAGAAAGTGGCTGATGAGATTTAACCACTGCACCTCTCCCACAGTGTCAGACAAAAGCAAAACTCAATACCTCCCTCCGATCATTATCCATCTGATGTCCTCCAAATTCTAATTTCCCTGAGTTGACTGGAAGTGAAGGAAATTGAATCAACAGAAATTATTGACATTTAACAGCAGCATAAAAGATGGCGCCTAAATGTCATTGACGCAGCGACATTAATCTTACTGTCACGTTACAACAGTAAGGGTGTGTCGGTGTTATATGAGCCGCAGCCTGCAGCACGCCGCTTCGGCACGGGAACATTTACGGCCTTCAGCTATAGCACAGTGTTGAAAAGAAGGGCATAACTGAAGGTTACAATTTGTGTGTGCGCTCGCTTGATCCCTCCCTGAGACGTAAATGGGAGAATCGCTGTCCGTTTGAACATACCTGACACTGATAGTGTGGGACAAACACTGCACATTACCCCCCCCCTCCTGCTGAGCAGGGCAGCAGAGACGTGACTTGAGACGTCTGACTTGGCGAGGCCTCGCCTCGATGTGTAACGAAGGGGGGGAAGAGCCGTCACAATCTCGCCGCCACGCTCGGCCTCCGGCTGTCACAACCAGGCTCGCAATTCCTCCGGGGAAATGGCTGACTCTGACCTGTCACGGAGAAGTGGCTCAAATATCACATCATGGAATTCCAACGAGTCGCGCCATCGACAGCCCAGTGATTGAAAGCGAAGAAATAAAAACAACATCGCTCGCGAGTGGAGCGATGGCGTTTTCAAAGTCGGGCCTGCTGTCAGTCAGTGTGTGATCAGGCACACAATGAAAACGTGGCAGCGGTTTGTATTAATTACAGGCAGCCATTGATCGCGAGAGAGAGAGAGAGAGAGAAAGAGAGACAAAGCTGGAAATGACTTATTTAATATATTTTGTAGTTTCTTACATGAGCTTAAACTTCAAATGTTACACGAGGAATCAAACCCATACCAAGCACCGCCTCAGCATACGATGCTTCTGTAAACTGCACACACACATATATATATATTATAGACTAATAAACTTTCTACAGGAAGGTAATGGAGCCATGCAAACACAAGACGCTCCTTACAGATGTTGTTCGTGTGCCAGTTCAAAAAAAATGCAAAAGTAAAGACAGAAGACAGCATAGTGACATGTTTGACCCCCCCCCCCCCTCCCCCGTCTTCGATCCTACACCCTCCTGCCTCCATCTTGGGATGAACTCAGTAATTCTTAGAAGTACTCTTTGACAACAATGACATGTCTCAAATCAACAACACAAACACATCAGACAGAAAATACCAGCATCTGAGGAGTTTTAGGTTTCAGCCGAACGATTCGGTTGTCAGGTCGTGCAGGGAATGATTTCTGTAGTTTTTATTCAAAAATACTGAACCTCTCATTTTGTGCAAAGAGGCCCTGCAAATTAAGGATTTGATTTTAAATGCCTTCACGCCCTCCTTGTGTTTCTCTCTTCCAGGTCTCATCCGAACACTTTCATGGATTGTTGAACATTGCTATTTTCTCTGAGGCTTGGTAGTAATAAGGAAGGAAAGGGAGGTAATACGGAAGGATCGTTTTTTTGGGGGGGTCTTGTTAGCTCTGGCTGTAATTATGATCAGTTTTGCCATTTCAATTGGATAGATACTGAAATTTAGTTATTCCATTTAAAAAAGTGACATATTTCGGGGTGTAGCCTCTCGCCAATTGCAAGCTGGGATAGGCTCCAGCAACTCCCGTGACCCGCAACGTGGAAAAGCGGAAGAAAATGGATGGATGGGTCAGAAGAATCTATTTTCCACTAACAGTACTACAAGTTTAATTTTAAATAATACTTGATTGAATTAATGGGGACTGCTGATTGAAACACGAGGAAATCTTACTGGGATTTCCACACTCGCGTCTCCTGTCAGCAAATGAAGCTTTACATAGAACTCAACACAAGGACACAGACTCATTCTTGAATTCCACTTTTTTATGTTCTCTGGGAAATGGCAGCCTGAGAGTAGCTTTAGAGTTGATAAGAAGACCCGCATGAGATGGAGAATCAGCAGATATGACACGTATTTCCTCCTTCACTCCAACACGACAGAATTCCGCTTCGTGTTTCGTTTCCTGTGACTTCCTTGACTTTGGGAAGTGAGTTGTCAGTGTAAAGTTGCCCTTCATGGACAGTTTCTACAATATGCGACTCATCGACTGATAATGATAGAGCCATCAAAGTGCCATGGAAACCCGTGGCGCTTTGTCGCCTGCCATTATGAACATTTTATGATTATTAAATTTTCAATGTGATTATTAACTGTATCCTGATGGCGGTTTGATGCTATTTGGTCATTAAATGTTCATATTCTGCCATTTATTGTAATTAGATGACTGTAGTAACTTTCTTTAATGTCTTTTCTGACTCTTTTTTTTTAATCAATTTGTAGGCTGAATACTGAGAGACAAAATTTCTGCACTGGCAACAATGGAGGACACATTGGTCGGCCCTCTTCCGCTGCCCCCGAACACCTTGTTAGCGCCCTGAGGGGAACATTACTGCATAATCAGCTGCTAAAATTGCTAAAAATATCACAATTCAGCTCCGGGGTCAGAAGATGGAGGGCTGAAATGTCATGCAGCATATAAACACATCATTGTGCAATGGTTGGTTTGTTGCGTTCAGCTTTAGGTGAAGGTCAAACCGAAATATGTGGCTGTCCTCACTTTTGAGCTCATGTTTCGTGGGTTTAGAGTTTATCACGTTTGGGAGAGGCTCACGGAAGCGTCATTATCTTAGCAGGAATTGAGTCACAAAACAAACTAGTGCAAAGATGGCACAATAAGATATCAGAGCAGAAACATTTGACAATCTGTTTGATAAATAGCTTTGGGTTTTTCCCATTTCTGCATTGCGAGTGTTTTCCGCTGTGGCCCATCGTCCTCCTCATTGAAGTGTTTTACTGTTCAAAGACTTTGAAGAGCCTCGTGAGTGAAGCGAAGCGATTCAAACCAGAATCCTGATGAACAGTAATGATCGTTGCTGCCCCCCCCCCCCCCAATCATAAGCGTGCTTTGGTAGATGCTCTTCATAGAGGGGAGGGAAAGGGAGTCCTCCTCATCTTGGGCCCAGTCCTCACCACACTCTCTGCAGGTTATGAACAGTCTGTACATCTTCACATCTTGTGTTGCTGATAAACACACAAACACACACACACAAACACCGGCCCAGTTCGCCGTGCCGGATGCTGCAGATCGGTGCCCTAGGTAAATGGAGCGGATTCTGGGACGTTGCATTGGTGTTAACAGTACAAACGAGTGATCCTGACATTTCTGCCCTCTTGCTCGGATGAATGCAATGGTTTCCATGGTTACACAGAGTCTTCCTTTGAGCACATTGCTCCGTGTCGTGTCTGTGTAGGTTCTCAGTCACACAGGTTGAGGTGAATTAAAAAAGAAGAAGAAAAAAAAAGAAGGTTTGTTGAGTCCAGATAGTTGGAGCAGAAAACAAACCAACAACTGACATCGTTGGTTTTTTTTTTCTGTTCTAACAGCAAGTATAGTGTAAAGTTTGAGCAGGCAAAGTTTCATAACTATGATTTACTGTCGCAGAAATGAAATATTGGCTCACGCTCCAGCACAGGTGTGCAGTTATTGTCTTTGCTTTAATCATGTTCTGAAGGCTGAGAGGCGATCGCTGAGTGGTGGCGCTTTCGTAAGGAAGTCCCAATCTGTTTGTTCAGAGAACGGCTTTGTTCATCCTGACTGCATCTCAGTTATGCGCTTTGATTGCCGGGAGATGGGCGTCCTCATGTACCGCTGCAGTCGACACTGCAGAAGCTGTTTACAGGATCATTTATTCAGACCTGCTCAGAGGTTCCTTTACCAGAAAGTGTGGATCAGGATGAAGAGGGGCATTCAGAGACATGCAGTAGAACTCCACAACCAATAAATCAGTGCACAAACAAAAGCTCACGGCATAAGATTCCCCAATGCTCCAAAAACTGAAATCTTTAAGCAGCAAAGCTGACAAATTCAAAACAGCAATCTCATGCCAAGTCTTCTCCACCGCTTCCAAATGGTATCTCTTCTATAATTTGTTCCGTGAAGGTTGAATCTAATGCAAGTGGACTGGATGTTCTTCAGTTCTGAGCCAAAAAACAAAAGGCCTTAGATGAGAGGTGAAAACATCTTCAAACCCAAAAGCAGAAATCCCCTTGCATCAGATTCAACCTGGAAAAGCCACCGTGACCTTTGCGAATGCAAATCTGGACTAACATATCCATAAACTGTTGCTTTTCCACGGATATATACTTCCGCTCCAATATTTTTCAAATTATGTCACAGTCATATAAAATCTGTCAGCAGACATGAACACTCATCTCCTGGAACAGCTGCAGCTCTGGCGCCGGTTCATAAAGAAGAAAACACAATACACAATACATCTGAATTTTCAAAGGCACATTTTGCTCCGTCCCTTTTCCTCTGCATGTCTCAACGCTACTAAGGAAGCTCCTAATTCCTCCAGGAACTGTGATTCCTGTTTGGCGGGTGCCAGGACACAAGTGGGTAAGCCCAATGCGGGACACAAGCAACGGGCATCACGCCAACCTAATCCACCGAAGCTCCTCAACCGCTCAGGCAGCAAGATGAAAGGAATCGATTTACATCAATTGTGACGCCATTGCTTCTCCGAGGACTCTGCTTTCCTGTTGTTCCTCTCGCCATCAAAAAGCACCCAGGACATCTCTAATTAGGCGTACAGCAAGAGCTTTTTGGGAACCTTGTGGCTTTAAGTGGATTTCTCTCCCCGGGAGAAAACAATTGATGATTCCAAATTGCAGCTAATTCTGTCCATTATATTGATAGCTTGGTCGACAAAAACAAAGAAAAACACATTACAAAAGCCCATCACGATTTCACAGAGGCCAGAGTGATGTTTTCATATTCTGTTTAATAATTAAAAAACCAGACTGACTTTGAGCCTGCGTCATCAGTTCACCACCAACGTATTTGTTTGATTAAATTATGGTTTTATTCCCGTGAATCACAATGTGCAGCTCTGTTTCACACCCGAGCTCAAACATTTTAAGTGAGATTATTGTTTAAAATCTGCAGCACTGACGCCAAATTTTTCTTTGATGAACATGTATGAATTAAAGCCTGCAAATGACTGGACTCGGGGGAGAAACGGTGAGCTGAGGATTCTCAGAGGAACTATGAGCTTCTATTGTGCAAGCAGTTTACTCACCTGATCTTTATGATAACATCCTGTTTGTAACAGGAAGTTCATTCGAGCTCACATTTGGAAATCACAGCTGCAGTTAAATTGATGACCCCTGGATTCATTTATTCACTGGCTTCTGGATCCGCTACAAGAACAACGGCATCACTTAGGAGGAATAATGTGAGCAAGCAAAGGCAGCAGATGTGAGTCATTGTGTTTTCCCAGGAAGGTCCCGGAAGACTCAAAAAGGTCAGGACTAATGGAGCGAGTAATTCTTTCTATCTCAGGCTGCAGAACTGTTAAATGCTCAGCTGATGATTGAATTCACACAGGGTTGTTTTAAATGCCAACAGCATTACATGCTCTCGTTTTTAATTTGATTTCCACCTGATAAATTCATCTTTTATTGTGTTTTGTGCCCTTAAGTTGAACTATTTACCTGGCTGCACCAGTTAAAATTGATTGTAAATCCACATTGAAATTAAATTCCTCAAAATGACCTTAAACATTAAATTCTTATTTTAACTGTACATCCATATACCACAAAAGCTGAGCTCTGAGAAAGTATATGCCAAAGCCGAAAGCCTCACATAAGTCATAATTCACTTATAAAATATTTTTTTTATTATTATGGTTCCATTGCCAGTATTCTTGTATTTGTTGAATTCCCCACACTTTTTTTAATTGATTTTCGATTATTGATATTCCATGCTTGTCGGTCCAAAATGAACATCTACACAGACGTTTATCACGACGGTACTGAACTCTCATTATCCATGTTGTCTGCAGAACCTGCAATGACACTTCAAGTTCACGTCTCTTAGAGGGAGGCAGAAACATTATTGTTTACTCTGAATCAGAAAATAGAATTATTGTGATAACGATCAGCCTACACTCACATCTAGCTAATTGCCAGCGAAGCCATTTCCATAAATAATATTTCCTGTTTGCTACGGAGGTCCCGTCTGTCACACAGGAGGAATCAAATGAGCACAGCGACTCTGAGAAATGGCAGCTACAGGGCTCATAATGGGAAAACTCCCACTACAAAAACAAATGAAGTGCAAGCCTGCAGCTCGTCTGACACCTATAACCCTTCCAGGTAAAATAGACAGAGCAGGCTTATGATGAGCAATTTAATATTGGATTTATTTTTATTCGTATTGTTATTTGTATTGTTTTTTGTGGATGATTTATGTACGAAGGACTTTCAACGGAAACAAGCCCGCAAGGGCTTTTTTGAAATGCTCCTCTTAGACAGGATGTTTGACGTTATTTGTACTGTAATACATGCTACTGTGTGACTGTACTTGTACTCTAACATTCTATCTAATAAATATATTCATCATCATCATCATCGCCATCATGATTTTTCTGTAGGCATCAGTGTTGCACTTTGGTCCAAGATGAATTTAGCTGATTAAGAATTTGACAAACTGGCCCTGAAAGATGTTCATGGTCTGCATAAGAAAGTCTTCTTAGTTCAGTGACGTCTGGACTTTTCTTCTAACGTTATCAGTTCATTTCTTTATTTATCTAATGAACGGATGTTCCTGGCTCCCAAACTTTATGATTTGTGTGTTTGTTATTTTTTTTTTTAAATATGGATCTTTTTTTTTCCTTGTTTTTCAGTTCAGCAATGTCATGCTCCATTTGGCTCTTGGCCATAATGTCCCCCCCCCCCCCAATGTTTTCTGGTGGTTCTCTGGCTACTTCATACAACTTGGATTTTACATTTTACTGCACTGCCAAATTAACGTTCTCAGTACTAGAATATTGATATATTTTAAATGTTGGGATTACTGCATTCCTTTTAAAGACACTGTAACATAGGCCTGTGTTACACCAAGAGGCCTCATTGTGACCATGCTTGTTTACAGGTTGTCGGTGTTTCCTGTTTTATTTTGGCACTCACCCTTGTCTCTCGGTACTTCCTGCTCCCTGAGTGCTTCCCTCCTGCCCCGCTGATTGGATTCACCTGTCCCTCGTTACTGGTCCTCCCTTGTGTATTTAGTCTGTATGCTTCCTGTCGTCTGTGTCGGTTAGTCAAAGATGTTTTTCTGAGAACATGTGAGTAGATTTCCTTTGGTGTCTTATTTCAGGATACTGTTGCTTGTTTGCTCCAGTGTGATAGTCCTTGATGTTACTCCTCGGTTAATTAAAAATTAACTTCAGCCGTCTGCAGGTTCCTTTGTGTTAAACATTTAACAAGGTTCTTGACCTCTTGTGAAAATGAAATTACCCAAATATGTGGTTCTGAATGTGCCATAAGTTCCCCAGCTTTTCGCTGACTGTTGGAAATGGTGGCATGATCTTCAATCAAATCAAATAATATTGTTTTATTTTGTCTTGGTACTAAAATAAAACGTGGCTGCATCTTTCATTTTCGTCACAGTAAATTTTGACATTTCTATGCGCTGAATGGATTTGTCAGATTTAATGAATTGGCTTTGAGTTAAATTTAATTTATTAATTTGTTTTCTGTATCTGCTTATTCTTCGTAGGGTCGTGGGGTGGCCGGAACCTGTCCCAGCCGACTTTGGCTTCGAGAGATGGTAAGAAATTGAACTGATTATTTTACCAACAAAACACAAAGCAGTGTGTTCTTCAGTCCGTGTCTGTGTTAAAGATGGGACTCTCGGACATCAATGTCGCAGGTCTGTGCGGTTTTAATCTGGGTGTGCGTGATACTGGAGAGCCTGTGGGTGTGTGGGATTTTCAAAATAAGGAGTGATGACAACCATCCATCACAGATCCCTGCTGCAATCATCCCAAAAGATGTTTACAGTCACGACTGGATCAATGATTGACCCCCCACGGGTCAGTGCGATGACGTAATGATGATTAACGCCGTTGCTTGAAAACATTAGTGCCGAATGCAGCTAGACTGGGTTTCCTCCCTTTGTGCAGTCCTTAATTATTAATCTCCTTCCTCTTCCTTAATCTTTCCCTCTTCTCTCCTAAGGGAGCGTTTGGTAACTTGGGCATTTTTCATGTCTTATCTTTGGCTCTTCAACAGGCGATAATAGAGGAGCCAATGTCAATGTACGCTGTTTAGAAATGTGCCAGGTTTACATTGTTTGTTTATTTATGGATCCTTAGGCTGGTTTGTTTCGTTGGATTACCGGGCTGGTGCTTCCTTTGTTGGTTGCTGTTCTCTGGTTGGATGCATGGATGGATTGTTGCTGGTTGATTGTGTTCTGGTGGGTGGATGGATGGTTGGTTTCTGTTTTTAGAATGGTGAGTAGAACATTGTGGAACTCTTGAATAATGATTAAATTTAAAAGTGAACCGTTTCTCATCCTTCCATTTAAGAGCAAAGCTCACCTCTGATCATAGCGGCTGCTCCGTTTCTGAAAATGAATGTCACTACTTGGATCAGTGTGAAATCCTTCGCTGCATATCAGTCAAGGTCTTCTGGCTGATTTGAAACAATAATTGGAGTTTGAAGCGATTTAAACCACGGAATGACTGATTTGATTCATCAAAGTATATTCACATAACTGAGTTCACGAGTCGAATAGCAAACTGAAGTGTTTGTACATAAATATTCTAAAGGTTGTGCGTCCAAATTTCACAAAAGGTGACAACGCGTGCATGTTGGTCAGCAATACGTGAAGAGAATTGGATCAAACATTTTTTTAGAGATACCTGAAGATCTAGTGGCGATATAAACGGGATCCCATAAACGGACACGATAACAACAACTAAGACGTTCTCACGTTTGGAAAGCTGGAATCACAACTGTGCTTCATAAATCACTTCGGGAGTGATTTAATGCTTTTTGTTTTCTGTTCAATGAGAAGTTAATCAATGAGATTGTTGTTGCAGCTCTAAAAGACTCATAAATCAAAATGTTGGATCCACCTGGGGCGGCATTTTCTTTAATTCGTTCAAATGGGGGGTAGCAATCAAGAAGATTTCGATTAAACTTTTTGGGAGGTAGGATAGAGCCCACAAACGAACCATCGGCCCTTTGGTGGTGGACGTGTGCCGCTTTTGATTAGCTGCCGACTCGAGGTGTTCATCAGGGAGATGATGGAAGAACTGCATCTTTTTCATCTCGCTTTTATTCCCAACTGCGATGGAAACATCTTCAATGTAAACACCCAATAATCTGGAGCTGGTTTAGAATCTCCAAATAAGTACGTGGTACAAGATGTATATAAAAGCTAAGATGCAGTTATGGGACAGGTTTGTATTTGTCAATTAGAATTAAAAAAATATAGTAATGGAGGATTCCTGGATAACAATTTGACAAGCTTCAGTGAGCCGTCTCTGATAATCAGGAAAGCCTTGTCTCATTTTCACGCGGGTGTGATGGGGGTGCAGCCGCTGCATTTCAGCACTGACTGATGGGAGCTGCAGATGAGCTGCCAGTTTCCATTACAATGGCAATAAAAAAATTCAACGATTGACGCACCTCAACAGGGGACACCTTGTCGGAATTTCAAACGGTGTTCCTTCCAATTAAGAGTTAAATTAAGAATTAGCGCTTCGCTTGCTATCATCTGTTTGACGCACCGCACAGAAATCGGTGCCCTTTTTAAGGACTTGTCTCAGTCACTGGTTTGATTCTTCACGCTATCATAAGATATCTGAATGGAATGCAACTATGCTGTTTCTGTGTGTCTAATAATTACAATTATTGGTTGATTGATCTTCCCAAAACTACCAAATGGCTTTAAAAAAGGTTAAAATATGAATACTTAATGTCTTGGTCACATCTGGCTGGATCCCCGTGAACTGACTTTAACTGATTGATTAATAGCCTAGCGTCTTCAGCAGCTGCCCGGGGCTATGTATTTAACAGCTGTACAGTAATTACCCTTCACACAATAACTCCTGTTCACGTAATGGCTGAACATAAAAAGCACATGATCAATATGGTGATATTTGGAAAGCTCCAGGAGTGTATTCATAATGGAGCGTTGTCATTTTCTTTTGCGGCGAAGCCACTTTCTCCCAGTCAGACCGGCTGCATCGCTGCCAGTTAGTGATTAAGTGCATTTCCCTGAAGTGCTTTCAGTGATCCGAAGAGACGGATGGATCATTTGATGCGTCTCATTTCTCTCGTGTCGCATCTCCCTCAACCTCCGGTCTCGTGCGACCTGGAAATCAATCGAGCTCCTCAATCATTTAGGTAATTTCCTATCTCTTAGTGGAGCTCGGCGGAGGGAGGGGGGCGTTGAAGGCGGTGATATCAGGATTTAGTGGCTGGGTAAAATGGCTGAAATCAATAAAGATATTAATTATTGGAGATGATTAGAGTGAGACTGACCACAACTGTAGATCTTTAGTTTACTGTCGTGATAAAATTGACCGTATTTCAAGTATATGCACATTTTTCATAATTTGTATTGCTGGTATTTTCATTCATACCGAAACAAGACTTTATTGATTACCTGCATAGTAGTCCTGAATGTTTAAAGGCATTAACTGATCTCAGTCTCTCTTTATGGAACTGTAAGTTCTGTTTCAGAGCAAATGTCAGAGGTCGGTTCATTATTCATTCCGGAGATGCAGGGAATGCAGCCGGTTGTTTATTCTCTTTTCACATGAATGGTTTTCCTCGCTAACCCGTGACAGGCTCATACATGAATTCACACGCTGTGTATTTGCACATGCACGAAAAACACACAAAGGAGAAGTCGACGTTGAGAGATAAAGTTTTTTGAGCAAACACACACAGCAAATAGAAAGGTGAAGAATGATGCCGGCAGAGCTCCTTGGCGTTATCTGCGGCTTCAAAGACTCGCAGTCTTTCACGGAAGTTCATGGAGAAAAAAAAAAAAAGAAATCTCTGCCTCTTGAGAATGTCTCTCAGCAAAACAGACCTTCTCAACTCTCAAGGTACAAACCATGAATATGAAAGAAAAACCGTCTTCGCCCTCCCTGACCAAGGTTAACCCTCGTGTTATTATTCAGCGCCAAGTTTCGTGCAATACACTTTTCTAATTGTTTAATATTAAGTTTCACCCGAACCCCCACATAACGGGAATCTTCTTCTAGCGCACTCTGGCAAGAAAAGGCTTCCGAAGTCGAGTCAAGAGAATGTTCAAGGATTTCGATTGAAACGCTGACTTTACACCTGCCTCGCTTGACACGCATTTAAGAAATCATGTCTAGCATCCGTAAACGAGAAATCCCCCCCCCTGCAATGTTCTATTAATAATTCATTTACTAGGAATGCTGTTGATGACAGGAAATTGGATGTCGCTAACTATTCCCAAGGACATGAATGAATAAGGATCTAATATGAGCAAAGAAATAAGAACCTTTTCATGTCCAAAGCATTAATGAGACTCGAAATAAAGTCAAGGTCAATCGGACAAATGAGCGATTTTTATGTTCCGCCTCAGGAAAACCTGCTGGTGTGACTCATTTTATAGCACGCCACTTTCAAATGGTGGCTGGAGGTTGGATATAGCAGGAATAAGATCCCGAGACTGCAGTAATGCCTAGTGTGTCCAGGAATAATTTATATGCATTAGAGCCATAATGGATATTTGTATAATGAATGTGTCTGAGAGGTGTGGGGCACGCTTGCATGTCTGACTCATTCATTCACAAAGGGACAGGTGTCCATAGAGATGGACGTAACTGTTCATGTATCTTTTAAGTATCTTTTAATTTTTTTTGATGCAATAAACTAAATTTGTCCAGAAGAACCTAATTTCCTTTGGGTATCTGAATCCTTTAAAGCTGCCATGGTGCCCGTGTGAAATGATGATATAGTGAGATTCAAAAAAAACTAAAAATGGCCGCAGTGATACGTCTAAAGCGTGGTGAATATAAACTAATCAGAGCCAGGGCCCACAGCTCTATTCTTCATCCTATTACTCGTCAGCTTCCCTCTCACCCCCAGCTGTCTGCTTCGCACAGATAATGAGGAAGCGGAACGTCTTTTCTCTCCTTATGCCTCCCCTCTCTCCCTTTGAGTCTCTCCTCCACCTCAGGTCGACGCTGTTTTTTCAGACGTCTTCCCGGGGGGGGGGGGGGGGGCGGGCGATCTGATTGTCTTTTCTGTGTGGAATTGTAATGAGTCGGATACATTTAATAAGCGGGGCCCTGCTAACGAACTTTTGGTCAGAGGGGAGGACAAACGTGCAGAATTATTTCTCACTGCAGGGTAGAGCCGACGTGCAGATTTGTGGGAGGTGGAGAGAAATGTCAAGGATGGGTGACTGTTGTGCATTTATTGAGGCCGTCTCTGCTGTGCGTTCCCTCTGAGGGTGCTGTTAAGTGGGTGGCGAGGTGTTCTGCGTGGAGCAGCGGGGTTCCTGGGTGACATTTTGTCCCTGCCAGGCCATCTGCACCGATGGAAGAGCTCCCTTTTTTTTAAAGCAGTTGGATTGGATGGCTGCTAATTTGCGAACTCTCACACTTTGCATGTGCGTGTTTGTGTGCTAATATTGCTAGGACCATTTGGAGTTTCATGCTTCTGGTCCATATGTTGGACCCTCACCAGGAGGATGGGACTTTACAGTCGACGCTTAGATATGTTAAAATTGGGGGGGGGGGGAGAAAAGTGTTCAAACTTGGAAAATGGAGTCAATTTGTAAAGTTCTATTCATTTATTTAGTGCTTAATTAATCAGGCAGCTGCATATGCTAATGCTGCCAATATGAAAAATAGCTGCTCGACTTGCCTGTGGAGGAGCAGACCTTCATCTGCAAGTTCGCAACCTTTTCTCTAGCTGACTCTATAAAAGGCTTCTCCTTTTTTTAAAAAAACTTTAAGATGCCTTCTTTAGTGGAGACGTCATATCAGCCCCAGACAGATGTTTGATCAATCCATACTGTGCATTAATCATTTCTTATCTGTGTTTATCTGCAATGCAAATAACTTTCCCTTTGCCTCGTCTCATTACTGGGGGGGGGGGGAAACAAATGACATAATTACTGCTCCTGTCATTCACATAATAAAGTCGCGTCTGCTCCAACCTGATGGTTTTTAATAGATGTTTGTGATTGATATCAAAGTAAAGAAGATTAGAAGGCTTTCTCCAACGTGCAGCGTGATCCGTCGCTCAAACCGAACTGCATCCGTGGACTCGCACGGAGTAAATCCCCACTAAGTGGCTTCTATCCACTCCAGGGTTGTTTTTCAGGAGTACCTGCGCCCACACTAAATTTGTGTTCGCCATCGTGTTCTACACCTGTGTCAAAAATGTTGTTTTTCATCTCCTCGTGGCTGCAAAGAGGTTATGCAGAGAGAGAGAGAGAGAGAGAAAACCGTTTGGCAGATGAGCTTCACAGCTAGAAATCGTGGGATGCGGTTCGGTGGCCCCGATTCATATCGGGACAACATTTGGTCCGTGGTTCATCCTGCTGGGTAATAATGCTATTCATCGTGCTGCACCTGTGCCCTCGCCATCTGGGAGATTTAATGAGGCCGCAACGATGAGCGCTGCTGGAGCCGGGCAACGGCGACGCTCACGCCCAGTTATCACGCTGGTTATTGAAACTCCAGCAGGGCTGCATGCGGGAAGTTCAATCGAGGCCCTGCGTGATGGGAAAACACGCACCACTTGAAGGCACGCACACACACACACACCTCCTGCATGAGTACACGCTCCATGTACAGTACTTCATTAGTTTAGAGCGAGAACCATAATTGCTTCAGAAATGATGAAGTGAAATTCACCGTGACAGGAAACACTTGCACACGACTGACTGCGCAGCGGGCTCAATGGCCTCGCTATCTTAGTCGGCCATCTGTGATTAGCAGGGCACGCCGTTCAGCTTTTTCATTAACCCCTTAAAAGATCGTTAGGAATATCGCACCGAACTTTCCATAATTGAGCAAAGTTTATTCTTTGCAAAAGGGCATCTGATAAGCCTCCGAGGAAGAGGAGGAGCAAAGATGGCGGAGAGGATGCACTCATGGAGGCAGCGTGCATCTCCGGATCTGGTCCGACTCCTTTATCTCATGTTTGTGGTTTAAAAACGTGCAATCGATGCTGCGTGTTGTTCGTGTCGTGCCCTGCAGTGCTTTGAGTGTCATCTTGACGTTGCAGCGGCTCCGGCTGCTGATTCAGAGTGTGCTGCTGATGGTGGAGGAATCCTCCCTGTGATGGAGGACTTTAAAGAGGCAGAGCGCTCCCTAAACGGGGCTGTCTAAGCGCTCTGGTTCTTCCGGCTGGGAGAGCCACCAGGGATTTTATGCTCTGTGCATTAAAGGAAAAAAACGAAACGCGCTGCAGAAGAACTGTTCTTTTTTTTTTTTATGGTTATTTAAGGTTGAATCTGTTTAAGTTTCTTTGTAAATGTGCTAGTGACAAATTTTGCACTATTCTAATTGTTTATGAATGTTTTTTCAATATTATTTAAATGTGGCATCAAGCGTGTCGCTGCTCAAAAATCTAAGTGCTTTCAGTTTTTTTATATTTTATGGAAAATTATAGACCTCTTTTTTTATTATTCTAGCTTTCTTGCAACATCAAAATTGCCTCTTTCGGATAGCTCACAATGTCAAAGGAAGTTAGATTCATTCCCTGTGAAAAACCTGCCCTGAGAATTTAGAATCACATCGGTGTCATTATTATTTGCTAGAATTTGATGTGATCCTCATGAATGAGGACATTCTGCTTTGCCAGATGCTGTACTTTAATGATAGATTATTTTGTTGCACCATCCTGGATCTGTCAAGAGATGATTTAAGGACTTTATAAAATACATTTCCTGCCACCAGATGTTGCACAAGAGCACTGACTTATTCTTGCAACGCAGATCCACATCTCTACACAGCTATGCATCAAAATTGAATTTAGTCTCCCTCTTCCTGCATGTATCGTAAATGAACTGACATCAGCCTAAATTCCTGGATCTGCCTTTCTTTCAGAATCCTCTCTAAAACCTCGTACGATCTTTTCCTACCGGGTTTCATGAAAAGCCATCAACTAGTTTTTCTGTCATTTTGCAAGCAGACGGACAAAACCGATCACGATTCCTCAGTGACAAACTCCACTAGAAAATGGCTGCGTCATCACGACGCAGCCATCAAATCGTAAACGGAGAGCCGCCTTGACGGGCTCTGAATCAGATTATGGAACCATCTGGTGCTCCCCTGCTGCTGTATATATGCTGATACCAATACTCGTTCAGGCCAAGATTGGTTTTATCAGATATGATCAAGCTCATAGCTTCATGAAGCCCCTCCAGAGTATCTCCATGGAAAGGAAACATGGCGTCACCGCCAGCGTAGCAAAGAGCAGCCCGTTGGTAATTCGGCTACACCCTGGGTGCATTCAGGCAACAGTTCACATCTTTCATATCGTCCTCTGCATGCTTTCAACCCTTGAATTTCCTCTCGTGAGAAGCTTTCTGCTGTTTTGTTTCCAGCTCTCCTTTAAACTGACACCATGCGGATGCAGGAGACTCCAGTGGTTTGTAAGTTGTCCGTTTGACCAGGCCGACTCTCAGCGGTCACGCCAGAGGGCTTGTTCATTCATGTCCAAATTCGACATGCCTTCTGATTCTATAAATCGCTATTGGAAGCTTTCCTGCTCCGTTTCGTGGTTGTAAACAACTAATGATGAGCTTCCCGGTACCGCATCGCCGCCACGTAGCCCTTGTTCCTTCCCAATTCTCTCCGCTCAGTTAATGTGCGCTTGAGGAGACCCTAAATCTGTGCTCAATAATTTAGGATGAGGAGATCTTCTCGGTCTGCAGCTCTCCCCAGCTGAGGCCGTAATTAACTTGCGCTGATTGAGCCGTCAGACCCACTCGACATGCGGAATACTCAACGGAAATATGAGGCGCGCCGCTGTTCGGTTGATGATGCTTCCGTTGTTCTCCTTCCTTTCTTTTTGTTGTTCCTTGCTTTTATTTTGCGTGATTGTACCTCCATCCGGATACGCTGAGAGTGATTCTCCTTTTAAAAAAAAAATGTGTTTTTTAAATGCATCGATCGTCAGAGAGCTTGTTGGCGGACTGGCGCGGCTTCAGCTGCTGCCTTATCAGCATAATTGTGAGATCTCTCAGCAGATCATTCTAGTGTGATGCAGGCCTCCCTACTGGGTCAGATTATTAGAGCTCCTCAAAGCCCTTTGTGCCTGACACATGAGCTAATTTCCTGCCATGGGCTTCATCTTTGGCCAGAAGGAGTTTGTGAAATTGTTTCTGGCCCAATTATTCGAAGGAACTAAGCCGTGCTTCCGGCCCAACGGGGACCAGAGCTGACAGATCCCATCATCAGCTTGATTTGCAATGTTTAGATGCACTCGGTTTCTCAGTCCTTTCAGAGCCTGACGGCTATTTTTTATTAGAGCAGTCGCATGCTGGATCGGCTTTTATTCTGAAATGTCAGTAATACTTGAAATGTCACGTCGCGTTAACAGCAGACTCTTGTTGGCATCGCTGAATTAGCAATGATCGTTTGAAAACAACATTAAAAAGGGTTGAAATCAGTGCTTTTGATTTGTCTTCTTTCCGAGTCGGGGAAAGTGGTATAAACACTAACTAATATTGCAACAAATACAAAAGTAGAAATTATGATATTCTGCTTGGCAGTGCTTTGGTCCTTTTTTGTGTGCGTGTTGCAAACGGAACTAAAGTTAACTCCAGCTTGACTCAGTGGCGACACATCTTGTGAACTCTGGGCTAACGAAGATGAAGTGCAGTTAAACAAAACGGCGTGAAAATCAAAGAAACTCAACAAAACCATCCGTCTACTGGAAAGAACTCGTAGAAGTATTGCTCTGTTTGTGTCCGTAAAAAGAACGCGTGGCGATTCGTGCTAATGACTATGAGATGAAAGTAACCCAGAGCCCCCCCGACTCTGTGGTGAACGTACAGACACTGCATGTGATGCTTCCTGACCCGTGAGGAAAAGCTTAAGATTAAGAAGAGCTCTAGAAAAAGCCTGGGATGAAATTAGTGGAGGCAGAAGTGAAACAAGTCCTGGTTGGTCTCTCGCTCCGGTTAATCAGATGCAACAAAAAGCTGCGAGGCGCTGGGGGGGGGGGGGGGGGATACTGGGGGACTTGAGTCTCCAAGAGGGAAGCGGTTGGAGCGAGTGCACAGTAAATGTGTTTGATTGGAGATGAAAGGGTGCCCGAGTTTCCTCCGAGGGCCGAGCATCTAATGGCTTTCGTTACTGCACGATGTACCAGCAGGTGTCAGCAAAGCAAACGGTAACGAGGACACGCAGCAAACGCGCCCTTAGATGAATTATTCACCGTGAGCCTAATGAATGGTAAGCACGATGCCTCGTGAGCAGCTTGAGCTCCGCCTCCTCGACGCCATCGCATTCAGCAAGGCAGAGCAACAATGACGGACTGAATCCCGACTGGTGACGAGCACTTCCTTTGCATGTTTTCTTGGCTTGAAAGATCTGTATTTTATCTATCTCAAGGCGGTCGGGATGACTCATCACCTCTCGGAAATGAAACGGCAGGGAGTCCCAACTCGACAGGACTTTTGATACATCAGAGCAGTAAGACGGCGGAGATCAATACAGCTTCCCATATCTGAGACACTGCGGGGGTAAACACGCCAGTCGCAAAAACAAACCAGCAGACGTGGTTGTGTCGAACTTTGACTTGCGTCTTTATGATGTGACCTTTGACTCACACAAATAGATCTGACCTATTAAACAGCTTGACCTTCAAACACTCGGCGTTGTTGACTTCACACGTCCAGATGAGGTTTCAGCATCGCTAGGGAAGCAACAAATAGCTGTTAAATCAGGAAGTTACACAATTATTTCATTAATCATGAAATCATGCTTGATGAATTTCCCTAAAGAGACAGAAGGTAGTTGCGCGTAGAAAAGGTAACTTTTCAACAAATCAAATTAAAATGTAAATTATAAAATGATCAGAATGTAAAACAATGTATTTTCACCAGTTAAAGATTTTTTAACGGGACGAGTCTAAGATAAACGTGTTACCATGGATACAAAAACTAGAAATTCTTTAAAAACCAGCGTTGGCAATTGTTTTTTGTAAAGTTTGTGAAATAATATGAGACCAAACCACCCACTAGAAGACCCCAAGTCAATTCGTAACTATGGAGACCGTATTAACAATAATGACCACCCTAAATCACAGCAGACACCTCATCTGGATTCGGTTGGTGCATCTAGAAAGTTTTGTGAAAGAATCTTAAATAATTTGAGTTATGCTCCTGATATAAAACACGACAGACTAAATAATCATCTGTCATATGGTGGGAGGACGTGTCGGATGGATTGGCCTTCGCCTCCTGTTTGCGTTCAGCCGGCACCCGTCTGTCTCATGTCAACTAAATCCCGGCTTCGCAATTTTACTGCTGCTTCCATGAGCTCCTCTCAATTCCCAATCCCTTCCTGCCTCGACTCCCTTTCTCCCCTTGTCGGCGGCTGAGGATGAAGGGAAGATCAGATTTGTCCCTAAATGTATGACCAACATGACGGTAAAACTAACCTGCAGTGGTGAGACGCTGACGGAGAACAGATTTTTGGTCACGCCTCATTCATTTACGCTCCAGACTGATGGATCTGGATTTCTCGGTGTTCCGTTCCTGCTTCCTTTCAATCTTCATCCCTTGGTAATGCTTCATGGTTGATAGATCACAGAAAAAGGGTTTCAAATCACTGTCAGCTCTGACCTTTCCTTTGGAAATTGGCCCACACACACGCATATTTATGTGCAATGGCGGAACTCCACCTCTACAAATAGAAATAAACGTAACCGGAACGCCGAGGTCATCGCCCTTTGTTTCACAAGACAAACGGGCAAATTAGTCAAATCTATTTGCAAAAGGTCACAGCAGATACTCTAACGCCTTTTCATTTTGCACCGCCCTCCTCCTCTCCTGGACTGTCACCCCCCACCCCCCATCTTCCGGTTCCATCTGTCTTACTCTGGAACGTTTTCTAAACGGACAAACTGAATACGTCTCGCTTTCCGAAACTAGTTTTCACCATCCGTGCAAATTCTCAATCATGAAATTCTACTAAGTTTCATTTTTTTAAAAGTCTGGCTAATTGCCATGACAACCTGACAAATGAAAAGGGCAAAAATCCGGGTGGGGTAGTCGTACACAAATTGATTTTATTCTCCAGTGACTGTACTCCAACTTTAAAAAACGATGTGCGGGTCAGTTTATGCAGGATTAACTTTACATGTCGGGGGAATCTATTTGTCCTCTAATATGGTGAATAATCTGGGAAATGACAGTTTTCTTTTCATATTAATTTATGGCTTGGATGTTTTGTTTGATGTTTTAAAAAAATAATAAAAGCATCAGTTGTTTGAGCAGGCAATCCTTCATGTCTTATCTCTCTAAACCTGGACGTGCGACACCCCTGCCTGAGATTTACCCCTCAGGTGTGATTGATTTACACAAGGCGGAGTTATTAAACACCTTCTGGTTTTCAAGGAGCGGGAAATGAGACCAAACATCACGGCGATATGTGGCGAGAAAGTGTTTTTTGACATTCACAAATGGAAACGGATGCCCTTGCCAAATGTGGATGCATTGCTCTTTAAGAACAGAAAATGAATGGACTGCGTGGAAAGTGGCGGATGGCCTTGACCTTGAGCAAGTCATTTCACATACGTGTGGCTCGGAAGACCGCGAGTGAGCCAAGATTTACATAGAAATGTTTATCCGGTGCCAACGACAGGAAAAGCTTTCCACATCAATTTGTGACGAGGTCACAGCACTCGAGAGAAAATAAATTCACGTTCGATTATCTTTGTCTCTAAAATGCTTTCATATTTTAATGAAGTAATCCAAGTTTTATTTTTTTGCTGCTGAATATTAAGACGGATTTAAATCCTCTCCCTGCTACATCCAAAAGGCATTTTGAATTGTGACTTTAATCAGAACTTTAAAGTGAGGTCAAATGAAGTATTGTAGTATTATAAATATTTGAAAGCAGTGATTTTAATCTCTCATAATTAACTCATTAAAAGAGGTATTAAATGAGCCCAGCATTTGCAGTTTTATGTCCCAAACACTTTCCTTTCATACATTATTTCTCTCGAAAAACATTGAATTGTCTATTTTTGGTCTCTATCATCTGACGAAGTTATTTTGTACATTTTATTGGCCACAGTCCTGATTTATGTTTTGATAATACTGTCCTTGTAATTCAAATCGCACTTACTCTTTTTATTTTCTACCCGGTTTCTCTCCTCTTCTTCCATCCGTCCATCTTTGTTCCTCCGGTCTCCCTTGAAATGCGAGGCCACTGGTTCTGAAAGCAACCATTTCATTTCATCACCTCCCTGCACCGGCAAGTTGGAACTTTCTTCTGTTTCTGTATCTTTCATTTAATTTCATTTCAACGTTGACTGGTTTTGACTGGTGGAGTTGTGTGTTTCGGCTTTAAAATCTCCCGACGGCGTCAGAATGAGTGGAGCAGCTTTCTAAATGAGAGCGATCCCCCACAGGAATACAGCCAGACAAATGTCACGTGATCCCGCTGCCGAGCGTCTTAGTGCGTTGAGTTTAATTGAGGATGCAATGCTCTGCAAACGAGGATGTGTGGTCCATCGAAAGAACAAGGACTCAAGCAAACCACAATCTGTCTGCTCTGTGGCAAAAAAAATAGAAATCTGGATTTCAAGTCTGTTAGAAAAAGCTAACTACAAGGGTGACGCTGTGGGGGTGGGGGGGGTCTAAGTAAGACAGGTTGACTTCGGTGTTGCACAATTTGTCTTTGGTCACGGCGGTAAACCGAGTTTGAGAAGTGGAGAAGAGAGGCTGTGACTCGGTGCGAGTCCATCTTCAGTCCGTGGCAGGTCGAGAAGCTCAAATCTTGTCTCCACTTCAGCACTTTTTCGTAGTCTGTTTAGATTCTGAATGCATCGGCGTGCACACACAATGGCTAATAGGCCTCTTGTGTCATGATTATCTGGGTAATTGGAGCAGCTATGATTAAATGTCATGTTCTTTACCATCAGCTTTCAAGTTTTATTCCTAATTATAATGGGCTTGTTCATTATTTATAGCCCTGGCAGAGCCGGGTCCTTGAATCCAGACAAATGTTCGCCAGTAAACAACAATAGGGACAAATGGACTTGGGAGGGACAACATATCCCATTTGGGAGTGACTCCCTTATTATTCACTTTCCAGGGTGAAGTGAGGAGAAGTGAAACGCTGCACCGGCTGCAGGTTGGTGTGTTGCTTTCAAACGCCACATTTTGATTTGTGAATCTTCGGAGGAGTCGAGAAATTGTGCGTTACACCGCTGTGATGTGTTTTGTGTTTTATTGGCGCATGACTTGCTCAATATGCCTCCTTCCCTGGGTCAAATGATGGACGGCGGTTGTCATCCCGGAATGAAGCCTGTATCATCCCGAGCTCTCCAAGGCGGCTGCCGTGGATCCGCATCACTCACTGGTGTCGAGTTAAAAATGACAAGGTTGGCATTAAAGCCCAGATGGGGGAGTCTGCTGGATATCGGGCGGCCTGAACTCCAATAATCAAAGTTTTACTCGAGGACTTGATATGCTAAAGTCAGCTCCAACACATTTCTGATTTACATTCAGCTGAGCCGGAGCGATTTACAACGGCCAGAGGTCAGTCCAGATGCTGTCGAATCGATGCGCGTTCCACGAGCGGCTGTCGCCATCGAGACGTTCCAGAAGGCTCTTGAAGTTTTCTTCTTCTGCTTGTTTAATGGCAGCATTCCAGATGTACGCCAACCCTTGGGAGGACCAAGAGCTGTTTACACCATCATGCTTCATATGTAGAGTCTCGCCTGGAGAATGCGGAGTAGTTGCACTGCGGTACTATGAACCCCCTTTAACCCTAACAGCAGCCACAGGCCATGTCATCCACGCCTTCAGTGATGTGTCCAAGAAGAAAGTTCAAAGGCACTTGCTATTTCATCCCAGTCTCCTATACATCCTCACCTGTCCACCAGACATCGCTGGTGAGGTTTTTAGCTCCTGGTTCCAGCTCCTTCCTGTGATTCCTGTCTTATTCTTCACTTTTGATGGAACTTGAAAAGACTGTTGCACCTGCAGGACCCGAGCGTGCCATCTGAGCCGTGTGAGAATCCTGGCATTGATGTTATCTGTCGATTTGAATAGTCGCCCACCCTGAATGCTCTCTGTGAGCTCTCTTCTGTGCTGCTTTTCTTTAAGTGTTTACACTTTGCTGAACTGAGCAAGGCCGGTCAGTTGGTTCTATCAAGTCTTTGGCATCGGCGTATCTTCGTGACAAAGATGTAATCCTAGCTTTGGGTTCAGCGCTCCTTCTTCCTCTTCAAACCTGTTCGGCAACAATTTGCAAGATCGAAATGCACAAATTGTGAGTTTTGTTAATCTAGAAGCTTAGTAGTGCCGCTCCATCGGGTTCTAATCCATTTGTTACCTGATTACTGATGTGTGTGTGTGGGGGGGGGGGGGGGGGGGGGAATTATGGTATTCCACTTCTGCACCTAAATCCGACACACTGGTAAAGTTTTTGCACCGGTCCTTCCAAACTCTGCGTGCCAGGATGAGCACAAAAGATTGCAGTGATTTCAGGTATTTTATGCCTTTGTGTATAAAAATTATGTCTTTGGATGAATTGTTCAAATGATCGACAATAAGTCTGGTAGGCCGCCACCCCTCGAGCCATTATCTCAATCCCTTACCGCCGCCGTCATAAAAACAAAATGTTTTTCCTGGTTATCGACGTGTGACGCTGCTCTGTGCGCCTTCACTAAAAAGCGTGCATTGAATGTCTAACAGATTTAATTCAACAAGACGGTTGAAATATCATTTCCATCAGTTTCCCCGAAAACGTCATGTGAATGTAAAATATGTTAATGAGTGCTAAACGCATGCAAGAAATGTAACAAGCTTTAATTCGGTCTTGTTATTAATCACAAACGGCAACCAATCATAAATGCCAAACACGTGTTCTGATTAATGGTCCAAGAGAAAAGTCGATTGGAAAAAACAAGGATCAAGAAGAGCCATAAAGACGAATCAATTGGACTTGCTCAATTAGTCGCCTCTAAGATATTTACAATAATAAGCAATAATAGACATTTAAATTTGGCTAAGGATCCACTTAAATGCAGTAAAGGCTCCAATAATAGTTTTTCATGCTGAAAGTTGAAGGTTGGACATTTTGGAGTTAAGGTCAGAGAGACTTCAATGGTTTGGACATGTCCAGAGGAGAGACGGGGACTATATCGATGGAAGGATGCTAACAGGGCTAGAGGTCGACCCAGGAGACGATGCATGAGCATAGTGAGGGAGGACATGAGTGGATGTGTGGGGGGGGATGATGCAAAGGACAGGGTGAAGTGGAGAAGGTTGGTTTGATTTACCTCGACCTGGATGAAATACTCTGGATTCCCATGCAGGAACGTCTGTGGCGTGGAACGTGGCCTGCTGTAGTAGGACTCGACATGTCCGAGTTTAGTCCAGAGTTTTTGCCATAACTTTGGTGGCAAGTCATTTTAAATTAAAGTATTTAATTTTTGCTTCTACCACCCTCTGAGTCTCTCTGCATGGTAACACCATTGAGTAATGCACTAATGCCCTCGCGTCAGTCAGTCCCCCCCCCCCCCCTTTGGCTCGCTGCCCTGAATCTCCTCCTCCCCACTTACGTAACGATCCGCTGTTAATTTATCTGTTTAGGTAATGACATGGCAAAAGACTCACGCAGGCAATCCCATTACCCATCAGGCCAAGGGTCTTAGCTTCAAGAACATTGTAGACGAGCTTAACAAAAAAAAATCATTCCTCGTTCATTCATGAAGAGTGAGCCTCTTCCAACGCCATCGCTTTACCATTGGCGAGCGCGCTGTTGACAATAATCAATCTACATGCATGGTGTCTCACTATCAATGCCTCCTCACGTCTCACCATTGGGGTTAATTCATTTGTTTAGATTTTCTGTCATGTCCTGATGGATTCTTATGCGTTTAAATGGCCGTTAATGCAAGAGCAGCAAAATAATAATAAAAAACAACGCAAGTATTTTAGAGAGTCTGTTATCAGCGACTATCACTGTTCAAACGTAGGAGTTAATTTCCCTGGCTTGTCTGACGGATGATCTGTCTACCTGTGGTTTTGTTTTTATTTCATCCTGTCATTCTTCCTGTCTATAAACGGCGTGTTGACATGCCCGTGTGTGACCTGTCAACCTCTCGTTGTCGAGTACGCAGAGAGATGAGATCGTGTTTCTCAAGGACCGCGCTGCTGCTGTTAGAAACGAGAGAAGAAAAAAAAAGAAAGCGAGGAGAGGAGCAACAAGACAATAAAACGTCTGTCAAGTCTAGTCTCATGGCTTTGAAAATAAAATAAAGCTGCCGTGCCTCTGACTGTAAGGCAGAAGGGTGAGGAGTTTTTGTGGGAGGGCTTAACGAATGCATTTTTGGAAATGTCTGTGATCAACAACCCAGAGACTCCAGTGATCGCATCACCTGTTCATCTCAAAAACAGTTCAGAGTTCATTGTGAGCTCTGAGCACAGCCAGTTGGAGCTCAGAGTGTGGTGGGGGCATTTATTGGCTTGCAGCCAGGTGACGCATTGTAATATTGATTAGAGTGGAATAGTCAAACAGTAGCCTAATTAAAACCAACAATAAGAGCGAATCGTCGACAGCATTTTGTTTATATTGTGATGTCACTGATCATAACCCAATAAAAACACACATCTCCTTTATTTCTAGGATATTCTTGCGTGTACAAAGATAAAATGGTGCAATTTGAAATCTGTTGTTTTGGTCGAACAAATCTGTCTCTGAAATCTACCTTTATGATTTATTTACATTGCTTTTAAGGTTTGGAATATGAGCGATCACTCTGTGGTTCTCAGTTCTTGAGTGGTTTGCTTTTTTTAGCACACATTTTCTAAACATTAAACAGATTTCAATTTATAAAAATGTCAATACTACAAGAAAATGGAGAAATGAGCCGAAGCTAAAAAGTGGAGATATTTAAAGGGCAGAATTTAGAAAATTCAGTCTTTGTGAACTTACTTTGTGAAGTTTAATTCTATTTTTACCGAAGATTCTAGGGCAACATAACACTTTACTTTCCTTAGTTTTTTCCAGAGTTAGTTCTTAGCAGAATTTTTTTCTTATTCAAAGATGTATTTTCTTTTTTTATGGCTGTACAAGCGATGTTACTGTGGTGTGATTATCTGGAGTCCGTGGACATTTGTTCAAAGTATTTACCGGTAGTTTCCCTGTCGTCGCTCAGACGTTATGGAATGTTCAGATTCATGAACGGTTCGCGTTGCACATCTCGCTAATAAGGGAGTTGCGGATTTCTGAAACGGGTGTGTCAAATAACAATGGCTGCATTCCATTTCGAATGTCACTGCGTCACAACTCTTGGGATTTTTTTAAGAAACCAAAGCCATCACTTATTTATTTTTGGCAACCGCTATGGTTTTTGTTTGACTGGCTCATATAAAATGCTCGCCGCTACATTCTTTGACCAAGCAGACGACAAAGCCACAGAAGAGGTTTGTGGGATGCTGCTAGCGCCATGTATGCTAATTATGCTAATAATTTATCTCATTCTTCGAACTGAAAACACACTTTAATGCATTCTATCACATAAATTGACATGAATTTATAACTGCAAAGAAAATTTCAAACTAAAAATGCACAAATAAAATAATCTCTTTGAATCATTTTAGGACAGGTTTATTTTATCATTCACCTGAATGCTCAAGTCAATCAATTTGTTTCAGCTTTCAGAACAAAGCTCTAAACATCTCCCATCCTTTCACTTTCTGTTTGATTCAGTCGGGTGTCCTTGCAATTTTCAGGAAACGGTAGGGACCAGAAAGAGGGAAAAGGAGAGCCATCAAGGTGCACAAGGAAGGAAGGAGGGAAGGGGAAGTTGAGTGTGGATCGAGTGTGTGCGTGTGTGGGTGGAACATACGGAAAGCAGAAAAACAGGAACAAGGTGTACATGCCAAAGTACACCTGCACACCTGCAGCGCCGTCACTCCTTTCCCATGATTTACAGGTGTTTGGATCGGAGGCAGCAAAATGTGAAACCGCATCTCGCTTTATTTTTAGAGCACCTTCAGCATTCTTGATTTCTTCTACGGATTTCAGAGACTAAGAAGTTGATCTTTTGCATTATTTATTTAGAGGTGAGAGGACTACATTTTCTTTCTTTCTGTTTTTTTTAAACCTACAAATCCAATGGAGGTGTGGTCTATTAAGGTCCTCGTCCTCTTCTGTTACGGTGAGTTGGATCTCTGTTCAAACAAAGTCTCTTAATAGTAATAAATAATAGTGCTAACGTAGTTTGGAATACGTGATGGTGTGTGACTGATCAAATATTGTACAGGGGATGTTTTTAATGGCTTCTGTGCGTAATTTCCGACATTTCACAAGAATGAACAGGCTGTATTTAAACAGTAAAACACTCAATAAGTCTCCGTGTGTTGCTCAACGGCTTGAAAGAGGTCAATGTGTGAATCGCACAAGAAGGTAGTGAACATCCTGGACGGTGATATTCTGTACCTCGCGCCTGAACACCAGCAAATATTTCCTCGGGTCAATAATCCTCTTTTTACGGAAGAAAATATTGTCCTTACCTCTGTTATAGCATAACGCGTGGACAATAAAATAAAGAACGCAATTCCACTGGCGATGTCTTTAGGAATTCAATTCCCTGGAATAAGACTGGTTGTAAAAGCTTCCATGAAGTGATTCATGTAACCGTTCTTCCCTTACAGCGTGTCTTTCCACTGGCAGCGGGAAAGTGCACTTTGTCTCCAGGAACTTTAACAACACACTTCACTGGGACGCTGCACAGCCTGCCTTCCCCGAGGAAGACATCACCTACAGCGTCGAGTACCGGAGGTGAGGCCTCCATGAGAGTAATTGGTATTTTTGCATAATCACTGTTATTGCCCCCCCCCCCCCTCCCTTCTTTGTTTTTTTTAATAACCTGTGCGGATGTACAGTTCCATATGGAGAGGTGTGTTTGCGGGGTAAACATGTTTGACTTGAACACATTGAGTGCAGCTGTGGTCTCCGGATGGCCCGGCTGTGACGCAGAACGCTGTGTGGACACGTCAGTTTAACTTAAAACGAAGCACACGAAGTTCTCCTCAAGCAGACTTTGGATTAAAAAAAAACTTTTAAATGCTGTGAAAACACACAAATGGCAAATTAAACCTGATCTTGGGAATAATAATCACATCATAGACCTGCGTTGTTATCCGAATGGAATTCTTGTGCCACAATGGTGCAATATTAGATGTGTTGCCTGAAATATGATGAACATGTAAATGTGTAGCTCAAAACCCGCCCCATTGCGATTCAACGGCGCCTTAAAGGCCGTTACTGAAGAGGGCTGTTTAGAATACGCTGCACTCCTCTCTCCTTATGAGACGAGGGCTCGTACTCGGAGCACCGCCCTTGCCGCTACAAATGGTACCATCAAAGTGGAAATGTCATATTTTGAACAAGTAATTATTCATGATCCAGTGTCCCAGACAAATGCCAACTTCTGCCTCGATGGAGAATTAGTCTGACGGGGCTTCCTGCTCCAAACCACCTCCAGAGGCAGAACCGATGTGAGCATAGCAAAATGCTCTCATTCGTCTCCTTTAAAATAATTCAACAAACTAGACAGGTATACAGAGTATAGCGCATAATTCATCCTAACAAAAGGACCAACATGGGGGGGGGGGGGGGCTGAGAATAAAGATCTGGATCAAATTGCCGTTTCCATCAGGGAGTAAAACTCGATACAGCCCAGCTTGGTTTTCACACGCTGCCATGTTGTCATCTCTCCAATACATCTGATCACGTTGATTCTTTTACAGCGATGCCGACAATCAGACCTTTGTCCGAAAAGAAGGCTGTCAGAACATCGCTGCTCTGTCCTGCGACCTGACTGCGGAGACGCCGTCGCTTCACGACGTTCACTACAGGGCGAAGGTTCTCGTTAACGGCCGCCTTCACGGCAAAACGGATACCAGGCTCTCGCCTATAAAGCACAGTGAGGCTTCCCACGCTTACGCTTCTCTTTTTGATGTATTGCTTGATGCGTTCCGTTTAATAAACGCGCTGCTCTGTGTCTCGCAGCTGTTCTCGGACCGCCCATCTTATCCACGCGCACAACGGTCTCGTCCCTGCATGTGAATGTCACCCTGCCCTTGGGGCCAAACGGAGTTTCTGTTGCAGACATCATCGCTAAGAGCAAGAACGGACCCTTCGTCAGTGGGATTGTTTACGTCTTAAGAATCACACACCCAGAGTGGGCTGCGCAGGTGAGTCGGCACCTGTGCAGCGCACGCAATCCTCCGCCAAGCAGCTCCTCCCCCTCTAATGAGTTGATCCGTTCATCTCTTCCTCGCTCGGGGTTTCCAGTATTGATGTTGTTTATCTGACCTCTGCGACCTGCAGCAAACTGAACCGATCAATCGTGATTTGTGTGACTTCAGGTGGACGACTCCACGACGGGCCGCTTCATTATCGGCTTGAAGAACAACCGCACCGAGTACCGCGGCTACGTGGTCTACAAGCCGTCTGTAGAATGGGGTCGTTCGGAAAGCGAGAAGACGGCCTTCACCGTCACGCTGCCAGGTGACGAACTCGGTAGCCGCGCCGTCGTTTCCCTGATGGCAGGGACAGGCTGGTAAAAATTCACAGCCTTTGTTTATGGGCCGTTTCATGCATGAGCTATTATCTCTCTCTGCAGGATGAAGGAATTTTGCAGCTGCCTATGGGGGCATGCAAACCTCGACTGGCGTAGTTAGCTAGCATCTTTTATAACATTCTTTGCACTATAATACCTTTTTGTATTACAGAGGTGCACAAGCAGTTCGAGGTGCATGCATTTATATCTGTCATTTACCTGAAGTAGGTAAATCTATTTCTAAACTTTGACATACTCTCATCCTCCTGTTGACAAATAGAGTTTCCACAGGATTCGTGTCCAAGCTTGTGTGTGTCGCGCAGGAATGTGCGTTAACCGTTTTAAAACGCTTGGGGGGCATCTGATCGTACAAAGGAGTCATCTTATCCTGGATGTGACATCGACTCTCTTCCCCCCTCAGGTGATCCTCTGATGTTTCTGCCATGGATTCTCATAACTGCGGGTCTTCTTGCAGCTGTTGCCATAGCGTCAGCTGTGTGTGTGTGCAACTATGCAAAGGGTGGGAAGCCAAACGGCATGCCACAGCATTTGGTAAGAGTTCTCTTTTGTCATTTGCTTTATCCGGGCCGCAACAAGGAAATTACTTTCCTGGAAGAAGGAATCTGTTGCAACCTCAATCGAAAGAGAATGTTTCAGTGGTGCGTTTTTATCGCTGACAAATATAGAGTGGCTGAAGTCTCTCGGGTGGTTCTATTTATCTTGTATATATAGATTGACTTTGCCCTTTGTAACTATAGAGCGATGAGGAGATGCCATCTCAGCCCGGTCACAGAAAAGTCACCCTTAATCAACGCATTTACATGAAAATGATGGTTTCTTACATGTGACCCTTCAAATGCTCGTTCAAGATCATGTTTCCATGGAAACAACTAAAAGGAAAATTTTCACAAAATATCTGCTGTCTGTTTAGCTGGTATTCATAGTTATTTTTAATGTGAGGGCTATACAAATGTACGTTTTTAACTCTTTTTGAGGACAGTTTTCTGTAATTATCTCTGGCTCTGTGCACAAAAGCTGGACACTCATTTGACTTTGGACCTGTTCTCCGTTATCTTTGAAACAGGCACTGACTTCCGTCACCCAACCCAGGATACTGCAGTCTCTGGATAAGAATCTCATCCTCTCAAAGCCAGAATTCTGCACTCGTAGTGACCAAACGGTCTATGCGACGATCCTGGTGAGACCAAACGTGTCCTCGGTTGGGGTCGGAGGCTACTCCCCGCAGGACATCCCCTGCCGAGTCTGGCAAGGAAGCGACGGCTCCTCTGTGGTGACTGGTGCGCACGGTTCAAGCCCAAATCCTGAGGACGTCAGCGCCCAGTCCTCAGACATTTACAGTGTTGTGGCCGTCCCTCCCGAGGACGGAGACATCCAGCAGGCTACCATTGCAGGCAGAGAAGCCACCAACCAACCGTTATTATGCAGCTATCCGGATAAAGCCGGGCTGAGTGCAAAGCTGAGCTCGCATGGAGTTGCACAATTACCTGCTCCGCACCGTTTTGACAGCGATCCGGCCAGGACACTGCTGCTGGACGCGGTGCGAGACGACAACGGACAGCTGGTGCTGCATTCACTCGCCTTTCAGTTACAGAGCTGCCCGGAAGACACGGGGAGAAAACTTCTCCTGTCCGACCTCATAGAATCCAAGAAGGAGGGGACGTCGCTGCATAGCTCGGACAGCTCGGAATGGTCGGACTCTGGCTGCGATGACGGCGCTCTAAACTCCCCGGTCGAGTCGTACTGCAGCACCCGTCGTCGCGCATCTCAACTGGCTGTTTCTTATTTACGTCAGGAGCGTCGGAGCGCTCCATCCGGGGACGCGTGTGAAACGGGTTACAAACAAAACTGGATGCCTGCCGTCGTTCCAGGACCTGCATCCAGAGACGGCAGCGAATACGAAAGGACGAACTGCTCTTGGGCCTGGTCCAGCCTCAGAAATAAGGATGAAGGTGAGGAAGAAGAGGACAGAGGAGAGGAGCGTTCAATGGAAACTCTTCTGGGAGGTTGGGTTTTAGAAATGCCAGAGTAGCTTTGCTGTATATATTCTTTTGCAACCTAAAGTTAATGTTCATATAAAGACATTTCACTGTACCAGCTGATTCAGCAGGAGGGGTGAACGGGCTGCTCAATGCAGATGAATGACTGTTGGATGTTTAAACTCTCCTCACACGGATTCATCCGGATATTTAACAACCACATTTAATTCCTTGCTGTAAATTGTATTTATATTTTTTCATTTGTAAAACATAAAACAAAATAAAAGTATCTGCATATACCTATAATATGAAAAAGATCTGTGTGCCTGCGTCGTAACTATTTCAAATGTTATTTGTTCACAGAATAAAATTAATCTGGTCGCGATCAGATTTATTTTATTGTCTCAACTTTCAAATAAGTCTGATTCCGATCGGCGTTCAGGAAGAGTTTAAGCCGATAAATCCTCGATGGCTGCGACTGCTGCAAAATATCTTCATGCTCTCAAACAACCGAACACAAAAAAAACTATTAGCGGAACGCTTGCAGCCCATCTTCGACACTTTGGACAGCTGATGCAACATAATGCAGAAAAAAGATGCTGGGAGGGATAATTCATGATCACTGTTTTAGGTTTTAGTGCACTGATGTCATTGTGGTTAATCAAGTTTATTATCTAGCCATAAAACATCATAATATTAGCTTTAGCACCATGAGTTGAGTGTCAGTTGTCTTCCACACATGAATGCAATTTATTACTCTCAAAAATACACAAACCCAAATTAATTTAAATTGTGAAGATTAGATATGACCGCAATAGTCCGGCGCACTGAGCTGTTAAATGGGCTAAATTATAGGAATGATTGTTCTATCCTTACTGTCAACAAACTTCCACGTCATCGTCGGCGTGATCAGAGAAGCGACGTGTGGTTTGTTGTTTTTGTGCCTCCCAAAGTTCATGAACTCGTTTTATTCTCCTCGTTTGCTGTTCTTTCAGCAGAAGAAGCGGCAGCGTGTAAAACGTATTGGAACCTGGGGTCACGGTGCGACCGAAGCCGCGCTGATAGCAGCCGGGCTTTAAATAGTCTGAGCGCGACCTTCTATACACAGTTGTAAAGCAACAACGGGTGTGTTGAAACAGATTCACTGTAAAGCACAATGCAGGCGGGTTATATTACGGCCGTGGGGGCGAGGGTCATCTGAATGAGCGCAATCTAAACTGAAGTTATTGCACTATATCTCGTAAAACGGTTGCTTTATTCTATTTAATGGTCACATTCTTATTTGACCTTAATATTTTCAATCGAGGAATAAAGACGACAGAAAATATTTAATGCGTTTTAAAATATGAATGTTTTATTTGGCAGTTTTAATTAACGATCTTTAACAATGGTGTTTAGTCTCGCTACGTTCCGTCTGTCGTGTTGGGAGGCAAAAACATTTCTGCCTCATCGCTGATGATTCTCTACTCTGATTTCTAATTGATGGATTTCTGGGGATAACGGAACGTAAAGTCTAAAGTCGTCTGCTCTTCATTTTATTTTATTTTATTTTATTTTTACCAGGGATTGGTAGACAAAAGAAAATGAAATACTCATTTAAATGTGATGCATCTGATTCCGGTTCATTCTGTGCGAACTGCCTGATGATTAGCTTGTGGGATGGGTGCAGTTCTTCCTGGTTCTGAATCGAGGGACCTCATTGGGCGGCTGCGGCTCATTTAGCGTTTCAAGCACAAAGCAGTGGAAGGTTGAAGGAGGCCTTTGTCCTCTCGCAGTTTGAATCGCAAAAACGGCGTCAGCATCTATTGCAAACCAAATGTGACGAATTGAAGCCTGCATTTAATTGGATGCAATTGCTCCCCCCCCCCCCCCCCCCCTCTGTGCATCCTAATGAGCTTTTAATGAGTCTTTGATTAGAAAATGTCATGAAGACGGGCGTCAAGGGGCTGGCCACAAAATGATGGATGGTCCAGGAGACCTTGGTGTCCATTAAGGTCTATTATCACTGGGAGGAGAGTTGATGACGAGGAACCTTCATTATACCGCCGGTCCTCCCTCATTTAACGACAAAGTTACGAAGATACGTACAGTATTAATGGCCTATACGCATACAAATATCATTTATCGGTTCATTTTAATGTCTTCCGGGTCACAGATATTCTATAGGTGAGAGGCGGGCCATAACCCGGAAGCGTGATCAGCACATCGCGGGGTAAAAAAAAAATGTCACCTTACAAAAAATGTTGCCCAATCAATCATTTAGCGAGGTCTTGGGAAGGTTAATTTGGGAACAGCCGTATTGGGTTTAACACAGTCTGAGTGCACTAATGCCGGCTGGTTAATGATGTCATCGGCCCACGAATGCAACAGAACCCTAACAGTGAGTCATAAAAGCGACTTCTGGAGCCAATGTCAAGCACCTTTATGAAATAAATCAAGACACTAAACTGAACCGGTTGAGAATTTAAGCGTTGTCGTTCTTCTGAAACTCAGGGAAGCTGTTAAATACCCCACATTTTAAGAAAACGTTCCCCTCTTCCTAGGATAACCGTGTTTTTCTCGTTGAACCTGGAAGTTAAGTCTTCCAAAATAAAGGAAGCTCGTGAAGGTCGCCCCTGGTGTTCTTTGTGCCATCAGATATTCTTAGTCTGGCAGTCACTGCTCACGTATGATGAGACGCCCTGGCAACCGCATGTGGGGATATTCAGAGGCAGGTGTGGCCTCTGAACGCCTATAAATAACCCCCCCCCCCCCCCCCCCACCATCATCCCAAATAATGCTGGGGCATTGAGTGAAGCCGTCTGCTCCTGTGGCGCTATGACCCTCCATCAGTCACATGTAATTAAAAAAAAAAGGACTTTGCTGGAATGTCAACGCAGATAATTCTAGTTCAATAAATCTGTATTTTCTTTGCATAGAAAGTAAAACTACATTTTAACTCAGGCCAGTGGATTCATATAGACCGAAACGCACACACGTCGCAATGAACAGATTGTCTTGTTTAATAGGACGGAACGCTGGAAATGATGCAGGAGCTAAATCAAAGATGACTCAAATAGAGATGGTTACCATGGCAACTAATGAGGGCACATGTACATGGCTTTGGCTCCTATACAAACCATTTATGCTTGTTTTTCAAATATTATTATTTGATCCTTGGGCATTTGTCTCCTGAGGCTGTTTGGATGTCAGAGCTGGTTCTGTATCGACCATAAAGCCAACCCTGTGTGTGGGGGGTTAGCTTTGGGGTCGGGATTATCGGTCTATATTTACCGGTTTAAGAATGAGAGGGCATTGTGTTGCTGCATTCTTGCCACTTTGCATTGGGGGGGGGTTGACCTCACCATCTCAGAGACTGAGTTGGGAGCTGAGCAGATCAGACAGAGAGGTGAGAGAGAGCTTGAAGGAGGTGTTTGAGGCCGGACAGACAGACGGGCAGGAAAGGAGGTGGGATACATCCGTTGAGCAGATCTTCTCACTCCCGGAGGACTTCATCTGTTCCTTTCAAGAAAGAGTGTGAGTGGGATTTCCTTCATGCTAAATGGCCACGCATGTCATACGACTCATTCCAGAGCAGGTTACTGATGCATTAGAGCTCCTGATATATTCCACGCGCTACATCTTTGTCGAGCTGTAAATGAGGATTGTGTGTTTCCTCTCAGAGAATCTTTTCTTGCTTCTCCGGTTACTTGAACGTAACTTTCAGCTTTCAGTTCATTCCAGACACTGAAAACAGCCTTTTTGTGTGGGAAGCGGCATCGCCTTGCTTTCGCTCTGCCCTCACCAGAGCCTACCCATGGAGACGGATCAATTTTAATGTGCTGAAGCTGACCTTCCATTAACAGCGCTCCCTTCCATGCGCAACGGTAAAAGAGCAACGGGGGAATCAGCAGGCCAGCCAGCCTACAGTCCTGTTAGCTTGTTTTCAGCAATGCAATTGAAGCTGGCGAGGTTTTTTTTTTGGGGGGGGATGTGGGACACTGCTACAGGTGGTTGCTTTTGGGACCGGGTGACACAGCCTGATTCTGTTTGTTACGTGTGTTCTGCGTCGCCTTCCCCGCAGCAGGCATGTGATTAATGGCGGGCAGGGTGTGGGCAGCAGCATGGTGGACCCCCCCCCCCCCCCCAGGAATGACTTACTAGGGACTCTGCGACCCACAAAAAGGGGGTTTTCATTCACATCTTCTCTCAAAACACACTGGAATAACTCAAACGCGAGGCAAATCCGGCACGCCAGCTTCCCGGATGGAAATATTTGTCGTCTTTCACGGCGAACATGTGACGCCGCCGTGGGCTCTCGGAGTGTGGGATTGCATTTTTCATTATTTTATGACATTTGCTGACTACCCCTTGAAGTTCAAAGGTCGTTAGCAGAATAATGAATGAAAATAATCCCAATTCGCAGAGTTCTGCAACCATTATTGAATGCTCACTGCTGCTTTTGAAGACCGTAAATCTTTTTTTAGTCCTTTTGGAGGCTTGAGATTCTTTACCATGACGATATGGAACGGCAATTTCTTTAACAACGCAAGTTTAGTGAAATAAACTAAGTTCCCATCTTAATGCAAACTGCAGATTCACAGTCATCTATTGCCAAATGTCCGATGCGGGCCGATCATTTACCGCCTCATCAGCGGCGAATATGGAGTCTATCCTCCGGATACGAGGAGAGGATCTGCTGACTGTTCAGTTCCCGGTTGGGGCTACGGTGTCCTTCATGTCCAAATGACTCCCTTTGACTCTTTGTGCCACCGGCTCCCACACAACTCATCCTCACTCTTTGCCATCCTCCCCTGTGCAGATTCCAGTCGGGAGGTTACCATGGAAACCAGGAAGGTGATGCGGCGAGAGCAGGAGGAGCACTCGACCCAGATGTCTCACAGCATGCAGCTGTCCTCGCAGATCAAGAAGAGGACCTTCACCTCCAGGTGAAAACACGTCCTCCCGACGCCATAAATGGGTTTTGAAATTGTTAAAATGGGTCATTTAAAAAAAAAGTTCTTTACAGTTTCTGCTCTAAATATATACTTTGACAAATACTAAAGTGTCGCGTATCATGCTGTGTGTCGGCCGGTGCATAAATAAGGACGCAGCTGCAGTCCAGTTGCTTTGTGACGTGTGTTCCAGTCAACCAGACAAATGTACAGCAGCAAATGGGACTGCAATAACAGAAATATTTTGAGCCATCTCAAAATATACTGTAAAACATTGTAGATTAAAATAAATGACGCAGGAAGCGGCTCCTCTTTGTCCCGGAATGAGTCGTCTGCCGAGCGGTTCGGCTCAAAATAGCAGAGAAGCCCTTTAAGTGCGATGGAAAAGAACTTCTTGACCCTGGTGAAGATTATGTGGGAATAACGAAAGTTCAAGAGCGGCTCCAAAATCAATCCATTTGCCGGTGACTTTAAATAGCTTAGAGTTTACAAGTATTAGCACTGATATAGAAGCAAAGTAATAGCGGCATGTTTCAATACGCTTTTGTTAATTAAAAACAGGCCCACCAGTGTTCCCAGAGCTCTCAGAAGACTCCAGTGAGATCTAATAGAAATCACTTCTGGCCTGGTCCTCATCATCTCATGTCAGATTTGCTTTCATTTTCCCGGCCCTCTGCTGCAGTGTCTTATTAGATCAGGGTAACCTGTAGGTCTCCATTTCAAAATAAAAGCATCAGGATGACTTAATGTTCCCCCGCCCCTCAACTGGGATGATAAAGAAATAGATAGTTCTTCCAATAAGCAAATTTTTGTTTTAACTAAATCATGATGAACAAAGCAGATAAAATCTACACATAAAAACTTCCCCAGGGGGAACCAACAGTTGTGTGAGTTGTTGGCTACCTCACAGCAGATTCTCCATTTCCTCTCAGAAGTGTTCCCGTCGTTATGGGTTATGCCGATTTAATATTTTGAGGAAGCTTCTTGTTCATAAATACATAAATGCACACCGTGATTCCTTCAGCAGTACGAGCTCTTTCCCCCCATTTGCTCTTTGCATGCACACAGAATAGAATAGGTTTTTTATTGTCATGACAACAAAATTACATGTTTGGCATGTTCCTGTCTACATGCCCGGAGCGTTTGCATCTCCGTGTGCATTGATCTCTGGGATGTACTCGAGCGATACCATCCAGCCACAGGCTCTGGCTTGTATTATTTAACGGTCCAAGTCTCTCCCAAAAGGGGAACCAAAACACAGGATAAGAGCAAAGGTAAACGGTAAAAGCAGAAGTTGTCGTGAAAAATGGGGAAATCCTAATCTCGCAGATAAAAGAAAAACAAAGTGTTTTGTCGATTTGCATTGCCAATTGTGAGACGGCTTGTTGAAAGAAAGGCCTGAGGCTAGATGTTAACGGTTAACGGTGGTTGGAGGTTGTGCAACTCACACCTGCATTAATATGCAGTTGCGAGAGAAAACATTTTGTGCACAGGAGTGCAAAGTCAGCAATGGGGGGCACTGGCCGTCGGCTTCTGACAATGCCAATGGAAGACACAAGAAAAGTATACAACAATTATTCACATCAAACCGAAGAACCATGACGTTTTGTGGTGCGTTGACGGAGTCTATCGTGCCTTTTTTGTAAGGCTTTGTTGGATGGTGATTGGTGCTCGATGAAACAGACCGTCTGCAACAGGAAATGATCTTCAGAGCATCATTCGCCTGCGAGCGGAGCAATACGAGCGAGTCAACCGCATCCGACAGCGTGGATGTAGATGGGGTTCTGTCGGTTCACTGGTTTTCCAGTCACGACGATTAAGCACCTCTATTTATGCCTCCCTGTCCTGCACTCCGGCAGTCGTGTGTCCTCAGCGAGCCCCTCTGTAATTGTAGATAAAATAACAGGAAAAACAAGGCAAGCCGACGTCTGTCCTGTCTCTGGAGTCATGAGTACCCATTAACGGGCCGACTGTCTTCTGTAGATAAAGGAAAGGCAGAAATTAATGACTCTGTTCCTACAAAATTGCCCTTCAGCTTCAGCGCCTCAGGTGTCCATGTTTCTAAAACAAACAACCCTCTCCTGGATACAGGGAGGGACGCGTGTTCGGTCAGCTCAGTTTATAGTTGGTGCTTTAAATCGAGAACCGGTGCTGCCGTGAAGGCTTACAACCCCGTGCCCGATGTCGAGGTGTGCCTGACCCATTGCACCGATGATGAACAGAACACTTCAGGACCCGATAGGAAGAAGCAGTAGTTGGCTGCACAAATATCTGTTGAGTCAAGTGTGAAATGCATGTATTGTAGCCTTGGAACAAACCTTTATGTCTGTTAGTTTGACTCGGGGATATTATCTTAAAATATATTTTTGTGTCACCCGGTTAAATTTAACAGGAGTCAAATAATGGAATGAAGCTTTTATTGCTTTTATAACACGTAAGAAGGTCTCACATTCAGGGTCTCCACTTGCACTTGAACGCATATTTTCCCCAAGGCAGACATGTTGGTGGGGTGGCACGGTGGTGTAGTGGTTAGCGCTGTTGCCTAAGAAGATCCCGGGTTCGAGTACTATTTCTGTGGCATTTGTATGTTCTCCTCGTGGGTTTTCTCCAGTTTCCTCCAAAAACATGCAATTTAGGTGAATTAATTACTCCAAATTGCCCGTAGTGTTTGAGTGTGTGCATGAACGGTTGTCCATCTGTGTGGCCCTGCTATGTTCTGGCGACACGTCCGAGGTGTACCCTGCCTGTCACCCATAGCAAGCTGGGACAGACTCCAGCAACTCCCGGGACTCTCAAAGTGGAATAAAATGGATGGTTTTGCTCTATTTTTTGCTTCTTACCTTACATTACAGACTGTTTCAAACACTCCGTTGTCACTATTTGCATGTAGATGCAAGGTAAGCTCCAAGTTCCTCCTGGTTATATCATCTCCCTGCAGACAATAGCAAATCGTGTTTGCACAGCGGCGAGCAAAAAAAAATAAAAGGGGAACTCTGGCGATGATGGTGAAAACAAAAACAGGTCGTCCACTTCCCTGATTAGATCAGCAGATAAGGCTTCGCACCCGACGTGCAGGCGTCGAGTGGTGGATAAGGGAAGGTCACGCTTCAGCAAAGTTATCCAAACAAGGGTTTAAATTTCTTTCCTGATAGACATTTAGACGTGCAGGAGTGTATCACGAACAGCACTGGAAGGTGTGTGCGCGCGACCTGCAGAGAAATCTGAATTTAAACACACACGTGTGACTATAGATTTATATAATTTTTCAAGGCAGGATCTTCAAATTTGTCTAATTTCTTCTTTTAATATGGCCTGAACCTGAATTTCCGCGTCGATATTCTGACAAATGCAAAATGAAAGCCGCTGCTGCTGTCTAGTGGCTGCGGAGGATAATGATCTGATGGAGCTGAGATCCTATAATGAGACGTACGCCTTGACAGAACGAACAGGCGTGCTAAATAATGTGAATCACTGTGAAGGGTGACGAGGAAAAGTCTTAATGATAATCGTTCACCTGAATCATTTGAGATGTTTTAATCAGGCTGTGTTTGTTTGTTTTTTTTTCTCTCCCTACGTTCCCTGAATGCAACAGCGATGAGGAGACCTCCTACGCTGATATCTTCCCCATCATCTCTGCTGATGCGATGTCTGTGAAGGAGGTGCTGGACATGGACGTCATTCCCCGCCACAGGACATGGTGAGAGGTGGATGGTTGTCATTTTATATCACAAAATCAATGTTTTGGTTTTATTTACAGTAGATTTTCTGGACAATCTCCTGACAAATTGTTAATTTGTGAAATAATGACGTTGAGAGATGAAGCATCTGAACACTTCAGCTTCAGGACAGATACCGCTGAAAGCGAGGAAAGGATAATTTCACAGGCGTCACCCACCCTGAAGGTGCAGACGATGTCCCAACACATTTATTTGGTCCCTCTTTAACTCTTTAAGTTAATTCTGAAATATTGAATGGTGAATGCCAAATGTGCAATTTCGTGATGAAGAAAAACACTGAACTTCCTGCGGAAAACTGTCAAATCGATTCGATTATTGGCCTGATATGAGTAAAACTTCATCTGGGAGAATGAGATTCCTGAAATTAATGGTGCGACCCGCTGGAGAAATGAAGAATTTATTCATACGTTCAGTCGATTCTTGATTGTTTAGTGGCGTTAAAGAGTCGAGTTCATCAGGCTTGTGATTGGTAACGGATCAAAAAGCAGGACAATGATGTTGTAACCGTGTGTGTGTGTGTGTGTGTGTGTGTGTGTCACTCCAGCATTTAATGAAACGGTTTGAGTGTAAAAAAATAAATACAGGCATGAGGGAAATAAATTAAAAGCAGTTCTCTGAGTGTGTTGCTGCCTACATAATAATATAATATATTATGTCATATTATATATAATGGTTATAAGTAAATACTCCTATTAGCTTGTTTAGCCAAACCAGTTCTTACATTCTAATCCCAGCGACACAACTAGAATTGCTTCCTATTTTAAATGTAACTATAGTTTAAATCTGATTTCTTGCAGCTTAGAAGATAAATCAGAATCCCTATTTCTCAGAGGAGCATGTCGAAAATGTCAGTCGTAAAGAAAAATGATGACTGATCCCGCCGTCATCCGTGCGCATCCCTCTGCTGCTGATGTGATTCACTGCTCGACTCCGGTCGGGAAGAGGGCCCGGTTCGGAACCCGCACTCGAGTTTCTCAAAATTAAAATAAGTATATTAATATTAGCAAACAAGTGCTGCATCATTGTAGTCAAATCATTGCCAACGTGTGGAAGCGGTGCCTTTATATGGCAGGGTGAGAGACGAGCAGACTTTGCCCATCTGCAGCTCTCAGTTCAGGCTGCGTCTTATTCTCCTTTTCTTTTTTTGGGGATTTGAGTTTTTATGGGAACAAACGGCAAGAACTGCGGAGGAGTCTCTTCTGCTCACACTGAGCCCAAAGGCTTACAGCAGGCCTCTACTTCCCTCCGGAGGACTTCCTTTCTGGATGATCCCTTCTTTTCATGAGAGTCTGCCTCTCCATCGCTCGTGAATACCACATCCTCTCTCTGCGCTGTGTGGGAGTGGAGTGGGTCAAGTTTTTCTATGCCCACCGAGTCAAATCAGCGGCGAGAGGGGCCTGATTTCTGTTGTTGAAGGCCAGCTGGGGGGCGTCGCCCATCATAGCATTTCCTTCTAGGATCAATAAAATACAGTAATACCTTGACATGTAATTCGTTCCTGGACCGAGCACCCAAATCAACACTAATAATAACGGAGGAGGGGGAAATGTATCTGAGAAAGAGCTCCAACAGATTCAGCTGTCAGGAAACGCATGTCACATATCTAAAAATAAGTCCCAGAGCAGAGACGTTTGGGTCACAAAGAACAGGAAGCAAAGGGATTCTTGTCTTTTGATTTGTTTCACCAGAATCCTGCCGTAGGTGCTCCGTAGCACATTTGAAGAATGAGCGGCAGCATCTTTTCCTGTTCTCTCATCCGTCCGGAGATTTATTAGGCTCCCGTTGCATTGGAAAGTAATTTGATGCTTCTGAAATCATGGAATGAATCCTTGAGTGGCAGGCAGCCGGTAAGCGGTGAAAGAGATGGATGGAAGGACGGACGGGCGTCGGGAAGAGTGCCGAAGGAAAAGATGGTTAATACTGAGAAAAGAGGGGAAGTCATCGAGGGTGCAATCACACTCTTCTGAAAGACAGCCACATCCGACAGTAATGAACCTCAGCTGGGGCCATCCAGGAAACGTGTCGAACCCCCCCCCCCCCCCCACACACACACACACCACCATCAACGGCCGTCTAGCCCATCTGCTCAAGCTCCAACCTCAAATCCGTCCGCCTCACCGTTGGATTTTTCCCACCTGCACTTGCCCCTCACTTCGGCGAACTAGGCCGAGTCCCAATTTTAGTATTGAACGGCAACTATTCCCAAGTCCGAGCCCGTCTCTCAAGTTTTGGATGGGAGGGAAGGCTCTGAATCTGGTAATGCTGGAGATGATTGGTTTATCCCGGGATAACGGGGAGGATACGAGATGAGGAAGACTTTCGCTTTCTATTTGAATAGATTCCAACAAAGACTTGGTTCCTTATTAGTATGCGAGTCACACAACGCCGTCTCCATCATCTTATCCTTGCGCTGAGGGCTAGTGTGTAAATTGAACAGACATCTCGATGCGCCTGGTTCATTTTGGAAGGAGGGACTTGCTGTTCTTTGCACCAAAAAATAAAAAAATATCCATTTGGAGTAATAAAAGAGCTATAAACATCACTCGATGCGATCCAGTGGTTCATTCCATCTTAAAATCTCAACACCCACGGAGATTAAAAGCACAGCCAGGCAATGAGAGGCAGAACTGTGTTTCTGCACCCCCTGCAGATGCACCTATGGATGCACACACACACTCATTCAAGCGGGTTTGAGCACTTTACTGGATTATCACAAGGATTCATTCACATTCACGCTCCAGTGGCAATCGGAACTCTGAAGCGTGTTTGTGAATGTTTAAGATCTCCTCCCCTCCGTTTGTTACCGTGACGTGTGTCAGGTAGGTTTTCAAATGATTAAATCCTCGGGGCCGTCGATCAGAGCCCCGCCCAGAACACACACCCCTCTGGCGATTAGTCAGCTTTGAGACGCTGCTCTTCAATGGCAGAAAAACAAATGCGACTGTCGCCGTTCATGTATACGGACGAACTGCATGTACACAAGAGAACGTGCAAACGTGCAACCTGCTGCACATGCATGCACGTGCACTACCAGGGGTGTCGGTCGCTAATTAATCCCCCTACTAGTAATGGATTAATGGTGTCACCATCTTGTTTTTCCACACCTTATGAAAAGGAGAGCCTCGTTTCAACAATCAAAAAAAAAAAAATCCCGAAGGAGCGGCAGAGAGTTTAAAGCGTCGTAAAGTGTCTTTATTGAGATGCCACATCTGAATGTGAGGAAAGAAAATCGCACTTGGGCTAAGAGGGAGCAGCGAGGCGTCAATGTCCCTGAGACGATCAAATATTAAAGTAGCACTTGAGTGTAAATGGACTTGGAGAGAAATAAATCTTTACAAGTCAAAAACAAAACACAAAAAAATCGATGTAAAAATTGTGCTTTTTCTCCGACAGACCCCAAAAAAAACCCCTCTCAAACCTGAATTGCTGTCTTTACTCCTGCTATCACATCTAACGGAGGCCTGAAGTGTTTTGACGGCTGACAACTTCATGCGTGTCTTGCACACAAACATGAACGCGCTTCAGGCGTGCATGTTTAGCACTGAGAGTAGCAACATTTGGTTAAAATGTTTGTTGCATTGCTGCAAAGTAAAGTCTGGGGGGCGGGGGGAACCCATCTCAATAGAACAAAAATCTATATGTCACCGCCAGGCAAATCCTGACGGAGACTCTGGCTGCCGATGAAGAGTACCACAGAGACAAGTGGATCCGGTTTGGGAACGAGGCCGAGAAGGTGGAGCTGGATGTGATCCGGAACCAGCATTCGCTCCGCAGACGCGTGGACAAACTGGCCCTTCGGAGGCAGGTAAAAGATACGATCTAGTATGCTTTCTTACATCGTTCGTTCCTCTCCGTCTCTTTTATTGATTCTTTAAGCACTTGGATGCTCGGAGGATTAATGTGTGTGTGTGTGAGGACCTGAAAAAAATATCTTCATCTCATCTGTAACATTTATTTATTCACTATTTTAAAACTTTGCTTCTCCTGTGCCCCAGGCGCAAATGAAATTATCTTCCCACATGAGGTATCTGCAGCTCCTGGGTCAGAAGGCCCCAGACTTTCCAATCCCCCTGAGGTCTCACACCGTCTGGGAGGGCATGATGGTCAATTTCTGCTGTTTCGCCACGGGCTGCCCTCCGCCAAAGGTCACGTGGTAAGACCTTCTGGCTGAGCTTTCATCCTCCTGGTCTCTGCTGGTCGATGGTCTAAAGGCGTTTCTCTTAAATTCCAATGCTGGTGCTGCAAAAACAGTTTTTTATTTAAAGGCTCACACTTGGACTGATAAAGTAAGACATTCTTGAGGCAACGACTGCCACACCTTTCTTTAATGCTCTAATTTGAGCTGCAACGACCTGCTGATTCATTCTCCTTTGCCTTTTGACGACGAGGCTCTAATCGACCTAGCTTTGGGCTCACGAGACGTCCCCTTTGAGCCCAGGAACTGTGAGTGGATGTCGTGGCCAACGAATCGTACAGGGAATGAAGCAGATAAATCAGGTTAAACCCCTGCATGTGAAAATGATTTTGAAGATGAACTCACAACCCGCAGGCGTCATGACGCCCGAGTTGAATATATCCTCCTATATTAACGTGAAATTACCTCCATGAGATCAGGCAAGACGCCAAGCTGTCCACCTCCGTACGTAAGCTGCAGGGAGGCCAGCGGATGAATAAACTGTGGATTTGTGAACCGACAGCCAGGTGTGAGCCCCGATTACTTGCCGTACGGGAGTTTCACCGTCCCACGATGCACCCGTGAAGACCGGTGTGCTGCGAAACGCTGCTCCCATGCCGCCCAAAGCAGAAGGAGAGTTGAAAGATCCCATCATGGCTGTTGATGAGTGAGAAATGAGGCATCAGCTGAGGTTGATTCATTCGGATCTCTTTCTTCAGGTATAAGGACGGCGTTCTCCTGAGAAGGCCTCACATACCGTGGAATTATAGCATTCAAGAAGACTTCGGTCTCCACTCACTGCAGATCAGAAGGTGAGTCGCTCCTCAAAGGGGGGGGGGGGGGGGCGTAGGCTGTGACGCGTAACCCAGGTTCACTGAGTGAAGAGCAGAGAGAAGGCCTTGATGAAATGGAAAAACTTGGTGATAGCAACATTGCTAATGCTAATTTGACTTGCCGTGGGTGGAGTTAGAAAAATATTGTATTTCGGCTGCTTCCGATCTTCACATATGCATAATATTTCCCTTTCTAAGGTGCACGCCAGATGATGCCGGCGAGTATAAAGTGATCGCCAGGAGTCCTCTGGGTGAAGCCATGACGTTTGGAACGCTCGTTGTGAACTGTGAGTAATTTCCATATTCATGTCGCCTCCACCTTCCTGGAAGGTTATTATGGGTCATGTGACAGATTACAAAATAAGGACTGAAATATAAGCATTTTGCCTCAGGAAAATAAAGTTTTGTTTTTTTTATCACAAAAAGAAAGAGTGGAAATAGACTTTCACAATAAAATCAGAAAATGGTAACAACAATATCCTGCTTAATAATTTGCATATTTAAGGTTGTTTTGAATATTTAATTCTGGTAAAGTTTTACGCTGGATGCCATTCATGTCCTTCGATTTCACAATATCCTCCTCCGTTTCTGTCTCCATGTCTGTCTTTCCTCTGCTGCTCTTCAATTTAGCATATCAAGGAGCCGTGGCGGGTTCAGACTACTCCAAGACCCCTGGTAAGATTTAATGCCAAAGCCTAATGAAAAGTGTCCCCTTTCATTTTCCCTGCCATCCTTTGAAGTTTCTTCCTTCCACCAGCTAACGATAGCCGGCTTTGAAGCCGGCGACACGACTGCTCGGCTCCGCCGCTCGTGTGCCGCGCCTCGTAACAGAAGATATGGATGGACTGAATGGGAGCAGAGAATTACCAGCGTTTTCTTGATATGGGAGTTTGTGTTTCTGCGTGGGCCTCCCTGTCCGCGGTTGTACTCGTATAAATAAGAGTATTTGTGGGACGGTAGCTGTAGGGATAGAAGGACTGGAATGACACTCATGTATTTCTCATTTCGGGGGGCAGCAGGGGATTTATTACGTTTTGCTCCAAGCTGTGGAGCAAAACGAGTGTCACGGTGGACAACCCGTGACACTCTTTGGCCTAGATTAGCCTCCGCCGTGTCGACTGTCGTCACCAGAAAAAACAGCTGCAACGCTGACTTAAATGCATAACCTATTTAGATTTACCAAAAGGCGTCTTATGGCAATTAACTTTTTTTATTTTTGTCCATCAGAACCAAGGTGAGACCAGGATGCTCTGGGTCGACATTTGATGCGTATTTAACCTTTATTTAGATCCCGGCCCGGACAGTCATACAGAACGTTTACATTGACGTCATTGAAGCCGGTAGCTTATTGCTGTGAGGCGACGTCGCTAACCACTGCGCCGCCTTGCTTCCCTAAATTGACATCATATATGATTAAATGAACATCCCATAATAGTAATGCATTGGTCTTATAGAGCGCTTTACATAGTGCATTATTCATTCACGCCATACTTGATGGTGGTGGAGCTACTATTGTAGCCACAGCTGCCCCCGGAGCCGGGAATCGGACCGCCAACCTCTCGATCATAGGACGGGACCCGCTCAACCACCTGATCAGATCAGATGTCGGACATTAGTTGGGTTTAAACCGAGCCATTTCTCTTTGAACTGGACGAGGTAACCATTTGACTCCACATGAGTAGATTGTAAATTAATTTTTTACAATGAAAATCAATCCTTGTTTACTTCGAGATGACATTCCAACCAAAGAGACTGGAGGAAAGTCAACCTTCGCCCCATCAACACAAATGTACACAGATTCAATACGCAGGAAAGTCTATGAAATGAGCATGCCTGGAATTGGGATGTGTCTTTCCGGAGTGGAACATGTCTCCGTCTTTTCACTCCTCTTTCCACATCAACTCACTTTTTTGCCACCATCTTTGCTCACCTCCTCCACCTCAGGCTTCGCATCCGGGCAAGGAGCCCAGTTTGCCGACACCTTCCCCCCGACGTGGGTGACGGAGGGCACCGGCCTCACCCTGCAATGCTCCTTCACCTCGCCGCTGGCGCCGGTCCACCAGGACGTCGCCTGGTTCAGAGACGGCGAGTTTCCGCTAGAGATAACTCGCATGAGTTGACTGTTCAGATGCGTATTACGGGTTCGTCCTTTCCTTCCCCAGGCGTCCGGCTGCATCAGTCGGACAACGTGGACATTCGGACGGTGGACAACAAGGCCGCCATCACTTTAAAAGCTGCACACAAGGAGCACGAAGGCGTTTACACAATCCGGCTGAGGACCGCGGATGAAATCCAGGAACACGGCGCTTTCGTTTACGTCAAAGGTGAGATTTCCATTCGTAAAAATGTATTTAACATCTTTTACAATTAAATGTTTAAGATGATGAATTAAGCCTTGGAAAAAGCAATTATAGAACAAACTCGGGTCACGAAGTTCACAAAGTACTGCAGCAAGAGGTTGAAAAACCTCTCCGTCAGCTGATGGGCTTCAATTTGAAATATCCAACAACTGTTCCGGCTTGACCCCGAGACCCCCCCCCCCCCCCCCCCCCGCGTAAAGAAAGACCTGTATTTTCAAGGATGAACTCATCACTTTGAGTCGAGCTGGATAAATGGTGTGTTGACTCAAGCATTCACTCAAACCACTATTTGTATTCACAAGCTTTTTGGCTCCGCTTTTATTTCCTGTCAGCAAACTACCCAGATTCCTCCTTGGAAATTGCACCATCAATCAAGCTGTTCTGCAGCGGAGGAGCTTGTTAGCTTCGTTCAGTGAGACTATATGTTCTGCACAGACTTTTGCCGCTCACACATTGTTTGCGACATGCAAATAAACTCGAGGGCAACTCCCTCCTTGACTCGTCAAACATTTGAAATGCATCGGGGCGAGGCCCGGCCGCTCAAACGTGTTTATCATGCGTGCATTTTGCTCCGTTCGCCGCCGCCGCCGCTGCATTGAATCATTCATTAAACTCTGCATCCTCCAGAAATGTATTAGCACAAACACGCATGTAAATTAAAGTCTTATTCATTTAAGTCTGGCCCGAGGTCTCTCTCTCTCTCTCTCTCTTTTCAAGGAGCCCGATTTTTAGCAGAGCCGTAGGTCAAAATGTGCAAATCAGCAAACTCCCCCTCATGTTTTCTCTTCCGTTTGTGATACAAACATGACGGAAAACTAATTAAAGAGAAGCGAGAAGCCACAAGAAAAGCAGAGATGTTGGCATTGTGGCGCTGAGGTTTTCGTAAAAACATCTATTCCCCAGCCTCGAGAAGAGTTTGGGAACTTTACTTTGCTTTATTTCCTCATTTATTCCTCCCTTCTCTCTCCTGCATCGCTGGCTGTGAAGTTAATCTGTTACGTCCTGCAGCCGCCGCCGCCATTGCTCCATCACCATCACGGCACATTGAGAAGCTCTTAAATACTTCCATCATGCTTTCCTTTCCTCACCTGCATCCTTCTTGTCTGTTTCCCTCACCTCATAACTCTTTTCTTCCCGGCACCTTTTTTTTTTTTGTATTTCACATTTTCATCTCCCAATTTCCTCCCCAATCAAAACATTTATTCCGTGGCTTCAGACATTTCATCCTCCTCCATTTTCGTAATCCTCTGACTGACCTTCTCCTCTTCGTGGTGCAGATGCATCGGCGGAAGTGCTGGGAGGCCCCGCCTCTCCTCTGGCCGTCCAGGTAGCCGACGTCAACAAGAATTACGTCTTCCTCACCTGGCAGCCGCCCTCTGCTGACGGAACCGCACCTGTGGAGGGTTATTATGTGGAAAAGTGAGGGTTGCAAGATTTAAACCTTATTTTTGAGTTTGACAATCAGCAAAAAATCGAGGTCCATTTAGTCTGCTTTGTTTCCAATCAGGGTGATTAAAGTTTGTTTTTTCTGACCTCGGGCGTGACGCCGCTTTCCCCCCCATGTGCTGCAGTCTCAGGTCTGGGCTGGTTCTGTTCCTGTTCTGTTGCTCCCTTGCAGCTGGGGAGTCCTACCTGGATGGATCTTTGGAGACCAGGTGGATCTCCTCAGCCTCTGCTGAGCTGGGAGTCTTTGTTTGGAATTCTCTGGAGCTTCACTTACAGATCATCTCCTTGTACTTCTGCTGCATCCCTTTGTAACCATCCAGGTCCCTCGCGACGCCTTTCCATGCCGCTGTAAGGCGGCTGACTTTCCTTCGGGCTTTCTTGATCCTGGCTTCTAACTTTCTTCTCCATGGGGAGGGGTGGTGGGTTGGGAGGCGGGGGGCGGGGGGTCTTCCTGCCTGCCTGCCTGCCTGCCTGCCTGCCTGTGGCATTCTTGATTTTTGTGGCAGTGCCAGACACCGCCAGCTTTGTTATTCAGCAGACGCAGTTCGTCTGCAAATGATGTGTTCTAAATGTACATTTTAATCACATTAACGCGTTCGCATTGTCCAAACGTTTCGGGATTGCTTTTGTACACGCCGATTCAAATCAACAATGGAACCAAAGTCAGACATAACCGCTGAACTTCTTGTTGCCGGCTCAATACGTACTGAGAAACGGGCGGCTGCGGTGGCGTTATATCCGCCTGGCGACATCTCCGAGATGGATGGTGCGCTTCGTAATCAACAGTCCTGGACACTGTGTTAACAGCAGAGTCAAACACTCCCACAGTTTTAATGCGCGTATGTGTTTGCTATATGCTATTAAGTGTGTGTTTGCGGACCTTCTCAATGTTGTTACCCTGCTGTAAAAACAAAGACACCTCCCAGTTTCCTAGCAACCTCTTTACGGTTGTTTCAGCAGTTAACCGATGCTGTGTAATCTAAACCTGATATCTACCTCAAATGGTGGATTGTTTACCGACTTCGGTGCGTTATTGTGCGGGATCAATTCGATCAATAGATCGGATTGCTTTCTGCAGAAGTCCTCAATAGTTTTCCCGGCTTCCTTTTCTCTCCCTTTTCAGATGTGAAGTTGGGAAGGGCGACTGGGAGCGCTGCAACGTCCACGTCCAGAAGATGTGCCACTACCCGGTGTTTGGGCTGAAGGAAGGGACGCCGTACCAGTTCAGGGTTCGAGCCGTGAACAAGGCCGGAGTGGGACGGCCTTCCAAGGCTACCGAACCTGTCCGCACTGCAGACCCCCTGGAACACACCAGAACTATGGGTAACGCGTGAAGCACCCCGACGCACGCACATTAAGAGGTTACTGGCCCATTTCTCGAAAACTATACGCCTCACCGAAGAGGAGTGTAGTCCAAGAGGTGGATCCGTGGTGGTTTTTGTGTGAACAGAAAACTGAAAGCTGCTGGGCTGAGTTTGGCTCATGATTTAATGTCATTTTAAGGGACTTTGGGCCTTTACCGTCGATGCAACTTTTGTAATTACTTGCACTTTAATGTGTTGGGTATTGAAAAAGATCATGCTTTCTAACTCACGTCGATGGCTTACAGCAAGGCGGCGGTGGTGAGCGACATCTCCGGGATCACTTTCAAGGGGGGGGCGGAAACACTGCCAGGCCATCTACCCGCAGCACGCCCCTGTTAGGAAGCTAATAATTGACATTTAAGCACCGTTCTCGGATGATCTACTATTATCACCCAGTTAAAGTGATTATGGAGGACATGGAATACTTTTCAGCTTCGTATTGCACATTATAAAACCGACGGAAACCGGTGGCCTTAGGCTTCTGCTGTCTGTATAACATTACGCTGACGTTGACGCCCCATCCCTGCAGCAGTGGATTCACCTCCTCCCGATGATGGTGGGAGTCGCTCAAAAGCCTCCCGGCGCAGAGTTGGGTTGAGATCCGTCGACCGTAAAGGTCGCGTCTCGTGAATTGCATCAGTTTCACGCTCATCAGTCCGTCCGATGCCCTGAATGAAAGCGTCTGCGTTCACGATGCCCCTCCGTTCACCTGTTCTCGCTTTACCTTTCATTTGTTTCCGTCTGCTTCCACCAAGAAGCAGCTTGGCCCCGGTTTTAATTCATCATCCGTTCCTGCCCCCCCCCCCGCCTCCGTCGGGAGAGGGAGGGGGGGGCAGGAACGGATGATGCCGCTGTGCAAACGTGGATCAAGTTTTGCCGAGCCGGAGAGTTCTGCAGTCTTTGCCGCCAACACTTTTTTTCCCCTTAAACACAGTAGAAGCATGAGGACGACCAAAATGAGATGTAACTTCCTGTTTGCGTGTTGGAGGGAGGACAGATGGACTCTGGTCAAAAGGCGCGGATCATTAAACACAGATGAAGGACAAACGGAAGGTTGCCTTGCCTCCAGAGTGCTCTCCCTCCTCCCTCGTCTCCCTCGCCGCTGCTCCTCTAATGCCAACATTAATGGCGTTATCATGGGCTCTCTCATAACATCATCCTGACACGTCTTCCTCTTTTATTTCCTCTTCCCCCTGTCGTCCCACTCACCCTCTCTCTCTGCCCCCCCTCCTCAGTGGTCAGCACAGACAGAGGGAGGACAGTCACCATTACAAAAGATGAACTTGAAGGTGAGACTATCTTGTTTCTTTAATTCTCCATGTATGATGTGGTTATAAAAAGATGCAATTTGAACATTTTTATGTTCACCCCACCCCGACCCCACACCGACCCAAGGGGCTCCTGGCTTAATGTGTCTTGATATAATTTTGAACAACAAGCTGCAGTAATTACTTGCCTGAGGCAAAGAGCGCTTGCTCCATTAGCAGATGTGAAAGGAAAGCGCAGACCCTGGTTGTGTCCTGCTAAATGCACATAATGGAGAGAGAGGGAGAGAGAGAGAGAGATTCAATGGAGGTCATGAACAGACGTATGAGTGGCATTTTTAAAAGTTAATTGATACACACTTCAAGACAAAAAGCACCAGAATTATTCCTTTTAGGGTTCTATCCTCATTCAGATTTCTTTAGTCAAACTTGACCAATAATTTTCCCCTAAATATATATATATATATATAGGGCAAAATTATTTAATATTATATGTATTCTAATATATATATATAAGGTGGAAAGTGATGGTTAGATGTTTTGGAGACTAGGTCAGAGAGGCCACATTCACTTTATTCTGACTTTTTCTTTTTTTGCTCCTCCTCTTCCTCCTCTGCTGGCGATGCAGGTCATGTCAAAGCTCCTCTACCTCCCACAAACGTGCACGCCTGTGAGGTGAGCGACACCCATGTGGTGCTGAGCTGGACCGAGCCTGAACCCAGAGGCAGGGAGCCGCTCACCTTCTACGTGGAGAGGGTCAGTGTTCACACGCAGAGAAACATTCATCTTTAACGATAACTGAGAGGGTCTTGTGTGATTCCTCTTTGAATGAACTCGTAGGGACTCGAAACACGATCCGTCACGAGTATCCAGTTTTTACCGTATAATCTGGTTTTTGACTGCGTGTAAAGTTTAGGAATCTGATGCATTCAGGGGAAGCTTTGAAACCTGAAATTACCATGTCGGTGACCGTCTTTGATCTACGCTGTCAGGGATCAAATTGACAAAAAACATAATAAAAAACTTTCTATAACAATTTGGCTGCTTTCCGTCATCAACAAGGAGACTTTTTAAACATCCCCCTACAAGTTTCAGCCTCTGTGTGACAAAATCCAGGTGAAACGGGAATCATCAATGATGCTTTCCTCTAAAAAAAACCCACTCCAGTCATTTTGGGCTGAGGTTCCTACACCATCCAGCAAATTGGGCGATTACCAGACTCGAGCTCCTTTTAGATCGGTGCCAGTGCTTCACACTGCACTGAAATGAGCAGAGACTAATGACGGCTTTGAATGCGTCCGATTAGCCGTAGAAATGAGAGTAAAATAGGTCATAAGATGCTGTAATCAGCCGTTTTTTATGGCGGCAGCAGACGGCCGTTTCCTGCAAAAATGCCCGTGCCCAACCCGAAGAGATTAGACAAACGCAGCAAGCGACTCAATGGTGAGCATGGCGGAGCATTTAGCCGCTTGAGGGAGTAAAGATGAAACGGGGCTTAAAGGAGAAACATTAGGAACACGTGAACGCACCTTCAAATTAATGCTGATGGCGGTCCATCAAAGATGTGCCTCATTATGGAGATAAAATAATGTAAGACTGATGAATGTGCTGGCAAAGACATTCAGAATTCACACACTAAGTCAGCCAGAAACACCCGTGTTCTGTTCTAACACACAAAACACCTTTTATACAAGTAAAAACGCTGCGTCTCCGAACGCAACGCCGAGGATCCGTGTCCTTGGATCATTTGTTCCGCTCGTTCCGCCGTTGGTGGCGCATGAGCCAAATTAACAGCAGGCTCCAGAACACAGCAGTGATCAAAAAGAGAGGAGGAAGACACACACACACACACACACCGTCCCCCACTGGGGTGTCAGTCTAAGTGAGAATTTGTGATCTCATTAAAAGCAAACAGACACTGATGCTGCTCTTTCATCCCGAGCGCTTCTGCATTCAGGGTCGGATTCTATTGCTTGCTTTTCAACACTTGGAAGACTTTTATTTTTGTCACTTTCAAACTATCTGGACCTGAGAAGTTTGTTCTGGTTTGAACTTATGTAGCCGCCTTTCAGTGATGCATTTCACACAAACATATTCAAGGAAGTCCGGTTCTAATTTTCAATTAGATTTGTCGTTAAAAGAGGATGCTAAAATCAAGCTTGCCTTGAGGACGGCCTGTTATTAGCAACAGTAAAATAAAAAAAAGATCTCACCTCTCCAGTATCAGCCCCCAACAGCTCCAATAATCAGTCGACTTGCCACAGGAAATATATATATTTTTTATTGGACTTTTAGAAGTTGCCAGGGTAATAAAACCATCAAATCTGTCAAAAGCATCTGAAATGATTAAAGTCCGCCGCTTATCTTCTGCTTATATAATAAAGGAACATTCAAATATCACTCCCGCCCTTGAGCAGCGCTTTATGATCACTGGTCTCGTTGACATCTATTTGGATGTCCTCCTCCAACATTCGCTGTCGGAGGAAGTGATGGTAATTTAGGGAAGACGAAGAACAGAAAATTAATGTATGAAGAGAGAAGCCGAGCATCGTATAACATCATTAGCCCAAGATGAGACGCTGGCTGTCGACACGTCCATCTGTCACTTTGGCCCCCCCCCCCCCCATCTCCTGAATTTAGTAGTTTGTTCCAAAAAATGAATTTAAATGAATTATGAGATGAATATTTGGCACTCCTTCTCTGGAGTCCTCCGGCATGCTTGAAGGATACTGAATAAAGAGATTTAAAAAAAGCCGCTTCAACGTCATCTTCTAATTGTAATCTAATTCCTGGATCAGTCCCTGGAAGGCAGCAGCAGCTGGGAGCTGGCCAGTCTGGACGTGGTGGTGAACTCTCCCAGGTTTCCGGTGTTCGACCTGCTCAAGGGCAAGAAGTACCGCTTCAGAGTGCGTTCCGTTAACAAGTACGGGGTCAGCGACCCCTCGGAGCCCAGCCAACCAATTTCCTTAGGGCCCCGTCAAGGTGAGACAAAATGGAATTCCTTAGGAAGTGATTATTTACACCGAAAGCTTCACCTGATGGCGTTTCATCCGATTCCCAATCAGCTCCTCCAGATCCGCCTCACTCCATCCTGGTCCTTAGAGACACGGACACCTCGGTGCTGGTCAAGTGGCAGGAGCCCGAACACAAGGACGATATCCTGGGCTACTACGTGTACTACAACGAGACCGGCGAAAAAGACTGGAACACCGTCAACAACAAGCCCGTCACCAATCCAAGGTAGTGCGCTCCGACGCTCCGACGGCCCGATGTCCTGTTTCTGCAGGTTTTGTTTGACGGCTTAATTAATTTCATAATGAATCGGCGTTTTATCATCCAGAACTATCTTTATATGACTTTATGTGACTCCTCTTCCTCAGCTTCACAGTGCACGGCCTCAAGACGGGAAAAGAGTACGTGTTCCGGGTGAAATCCGTGAGCCGAGCGGGAAACAGCAGCTACTCACACGAGTCCGAACCCATCGTCGTCAAATCGGCCGTCCGTAAGCGCACCTGGCAGCTGGATCGCAACGAAAACTAACTAAATGCTTCTCACCCAGGAAAAAAAAACTTTACAGGCTGACATATATATCGAGCTACAACAGGCACTTCTCTCTTCGATCATCCCTTCCTTTCCTTTGTTCCAGGCGTTCCTTCTGCCCCCTCTGCCATCGCCCTGCTGCTGTGCACCGGATCAGAGATGGTGCTGGGCTGGAGGGCCCCCGCACATAATGGCGGCGCCCCTGTGCGTGGCTACTACCTGGATCAGAGAGAAAAGGACGTGGAAATGTGGCGAGAGGTCAAAGAAGAGCCAACCAAAGAGAGGACACTTGAGGTCAGGGTCATCCCAGCGCGGCGCTAAAGACATGTGGCTAGCATTAGCAACTCAAGCAAGTAGCCTCACAGAGTTGGACGACATTCTTCTGGAGCCTTTGCCTTTATTTTTTTCCCATTCATAATGAATACAGAAAGATGTTTTGCTGAATGCAAATTTCCATTTGTTGAACACTAACCCACTATGAGAGAAAAAAAACATCCAAGTCAAATTTGGATGGAAAAAAAATCCCAAATTGAGCACAACAAAGCGCTTTCTCTTCGGAACCACATTCAGGGCTCGTCTCACGATAATAAGGTTACAGCTTCGTCATCGGCATTGACCGTGTCACTAGGCAACAAGCAGTGTCCATGGAGACCTGGAGGAAAGTAAAATCTTTAACCTGTCTCGGGGATATTATGCGTGCCCTGCAATTAGACGACGTATGCGGAGGCTTTTTTTTTTTAGCTCCTGGACAGAGCAAAGACAAAGCTCGTTAGAAACGAGATACTGTGCCAGCCGATCAAGATCAGCCCTGAAGGAACCCTCAAATGCTCAAGAACCCACGTTCAACCTTTTGGAGTGAATGAAATATTACATTAATTCGAAATCTTCTGTTGGCTTCCCACGTGAGCTGCTTCATTCCGTGGATTTTTTTTGGGGGGGGGTTGCAAAATTAGAGAAACTTTAGTATTGAATGAGTAGCATTTCACTGCTTAATTTGGGAATGGTGCAGATTGTCTTTGTTTCGACAGACTGTGGTTTCATGAAATATTCATGAGGCATAAAAAGTTCTGCAACGCAGGTTATGTTCTGTTTCTGAACTTTGAATTAATGCTTTCTTTTTCAAAACATTAAATCAAAGCATCTTAAAAGTCAGGGGAGCCAAATGGATGCTGATTTATTTCTGTTTTATCTTCATTTAAAATTTCATTTTCATAATTTTGATGAATTATTTAATAAAAATCATCTTAAATTACATTGTAACTAGCTAATATAATCATAGATCTTGTTAGTGGCCTTCCATCGCTGTAAACAGTGAGTGAATATCTATGATCAACACTGCAGGAAGTGATCGGACCTGCGCACATCTCTTTATTCAAATGCTGCCAGTTCGCCATCTAGTGCAGGAAATATGTCATTTCTCCTTCTTCTCTTTTTACCAGACGACCTCTGCATTCCTCAGGACAGACCATCCAAGTATTGATCTGATAAGAAGGCCTAAATGCGGTTAAAGAAGGATTGCTAGATAATGAGCGGGTGGTACTTTGGGGGGGGGGGGGGCTTTAGATGGCGATTGCTTTTACTGTAAAATAAGCTTATTTTGCTTGTGTGAATTAGCTGCTGGAGGAGAGCAGCAGAAATTCACAACTGTTCCAGGAGGCGATAAGGTCCGTAAAGTCTAAGTGGCTGTGAATTGGAAGATCAATACGGATCAATAAGGCCGAATCCCCTCAGCAACAGTGTCCCAGCAGAAAAATGCCGTGGCGGCAGTGGAGCTAATCCCTTGTGAAATGCCTGAGTCTGGAAGGGTGTGCGTGTACGAGCAGTGAAGTTTCTTACTTCCTGATGCAGTTTATGCATCGCACCTTTGTTTTCTAAACTCATTTGTAATGGAGCTCACCTCCACTGGAGCTCGGTGCCCTTTCCTGGCGTGGGAGCTGCAGGTGCATAACGTATGGTGTATAAAGATACCAAGAACAACTTGGAACCTTTTGATGATGCTCCGGATCACCGTCTGGATCCATGACCGGGTTATTTATTGATTTGCTGGGCCTTGGTGGTGGTTTGTGCTCTCCGAGTGCTTTTCTAGTTCTTCCTGTGATTTGCGTCCGCAGGTGTGCAACTTGACGAGTGGACAATTCTACCAATTCCGCGTGTCTGCTGCCAATTTGGCCGGTGTTGGGAAGCCCTCTGAGGCCAGTGAACCTTTCCTGTGTGAGAAGTGGACGATGCCAGAACCAGGTAATAATGGGGCAACGTCATTTTCAAATCATTCCCTTCAGATGTTGCGTATTCCTTCCAGATTTCTTCCAAGAAAAAGGTAGTAATGTGCGTCCGTGAATGGAGCTGACGATTTAATCATCTTATAAAAGTGGCATCCGAGTCGAAATGGTGATTTATTCCAGAATAACTCTTCTTGAAGCAATTAGCAGATTGCACTGCTGGAGGGTGCGAAAGAGTTTGTAAAGACATAGATCACCAATAATCTGAATTCAGATTCAGATTACGTTATTAATCCCAGAGAGACATTCATAGGCGTTAATCTATATGTGTACAGGAGAGGCCTCATTGTATCAACTGCAGGAAGAAAGGAAATTCGGGGGAAAACTTTGTGATGTTATTAATTAATAATTAATTACATTTCAGCTATTTGCAGGCGTTTATATGAAAGTCTACCTGAGATGCGTTCTGATTCGGAAATGTCAAAATGGCACATTATTCAACCTTTGGAAGATTTGCATTTCTTTATGAAATAACTTATAAAAATGCTGCAACAACGTTCATCCGGCTGCGTGTCGATGCAATCATGAAAACTCCTTCCATTGGGCGGCGCCTGGGGCGACGGCCCAGCGGTTCCGGCTCCACTCGTATTAGCTTCTTACGACATTAATATTAAAAATGGAGAGAGGCTCTCTCACAAATGCCACTTTTAAAGCTCGGCTCATTAATCTCAGCAAATGGGCCTTCCTCTACGCTGTTAATAATTTAAAGTGACCTTTTATGTGCCGGCGTGACGTTAGAGGGTGCATATTAAGGAAAGTCTCTCCTATTTCTGGGGTGTTTTGCGCTGACTTCCTGTTGTACTTGGCATGGTCCACACCTGCTGCTCCTGCTCAGGTTGCCCCTACGATGTGGAGGTCAGGGACATCACTGACAGCTCCCTGGTGCTTCTATGGGCGGCTCCGTTGTACGAGGGAAGGAGCCCGGTCACTGGCTATTTGCTGGAGATCAGCAAGGAGGACCAATCGGAGAGCTGGTCTGCTTTGGATGAGATACCAGCCTCTGGTACACATTACAAGGTGGGTGTCTGTATCTGTCGGTCCAAGTGTTCAATCGTCTTAATTTAGGGCAGCAATGGCAGATATTTAATGCGTTTCTCATGACACTCAGGTGTCCGGTCTGGAGGAGGGACAGACCTACCGTTTCCGTGTGTCGGCTGTCAATGAGGCCGGAGTGGGCGGTCCTTCCCTCCCGACTGAGCCAATCACAGCTCAGACGCAGCCAGGTCAGCCAAACACTTGAATCTGAAATCTGGAGCTAAAAGAAATCAATTCGAACAGGAAAAGCTTCAACGCACTCCAGATGGTGCGGTTATCTCCCGAGATGTGTTTTAATTAAGCATCCTCCTGAAGCATATCTATTCTGTAAATAAGGTATTTAAAGGGCCAGTTTCTGGGAAGCATCCTTCTTTATATTCTTGCTGGGAGTTAGATGAGAATAATGTTCAACACGCATTCTTAACCACCTCTTTCCTCCACAGGCAACGATAAAATTGAGATCGGAGTGGACGACGAGGGCTTTATATTCCTGGATTACAAGACCGATCAGATGAATGAAGAGAGCGAGTTCCTCTGGAGCAAAAACTACACAGAGCCCGTCGATGCCGGCAGAGCTCAGGCTGAAAACACAGAGAATGGGTACGACTGTGCACGTCCAACGTTCGCCGTGCGTCTGTCCCCGTTTGTCCCTCAGCACCCCGGTGCTTTTCACGCCTCATTTCACGCCATATTTGTCGCATCGCTTCTTCAGAAGTGACCCAGAAAATGCTGTTTACCCTTCAGTTTTGCATAATAGGATTGAACAGAGAGATTACGTCACCATTAGATGCGGCCTGGGTGTTTTAAAGGGACATTCCCACTGAACGTCAGCCTTTACACCTATAAAACAATCTTTATTCATAGCTGGATGAAAGGTATTTAGAAACCCCAATCGGGCCAGAAAGAGGCCGACACTATGGCGGAGATGCATCGATCGGGTCTTCTCTTTGTCCCTCAGGTCGGCCCTCACCTTCTCAGACGCCACCGAGGAGGACCTGGGTCTCTACACAGCGGCGATGAGCGACAACCCGAAGCAGTCCTGCAGCTACGACTTCACCGCCGAAGGCAAGACAAAACTGATCGGATGGATAAGAAACTGTCTTGTCCAATTCACGACTTAATCGCTGCTCATTCGCTTCTTATGGGTTTTGGAAAAGCTGACGCGGCAGGAAAGACGGGGCTTTTAATTTTCAGGGTTATCAAGCAAATCGGTAATTTCCCTCACCCGTCTAACGAAGCGTGCGTTTCCAATCAGCTTAGGAAAAGAAGCGTGCAACTCACAGGCACTTTGGCAGGTCATGGGTATTAAAAATATTTGTTCTGATCTACTGTTTAATGCATTTTCAGACCTTGAACGCCTCAAAGACCTGAGCTGGCAAATAAGAAATCCACGTATGTACCACAACTGTGTGTTCTCATGGAATGAAGAATCCTGGAAGTAAAGATCGGAATTCTGCGTGCTGTGTTTGTGTTTGTGTTTTCTTTTTGGCAGTGATTGCCCTGAAGTCCGGCTGGCAGGTGGAGGTTTCTGAGAAAGGAGAGGTACGACTCTGGCTTGAAACTGAGAGTCTGAGTGACTCCGCTGAGCTGCGACTCATCTTCAATGACCAGGAGATCTCCAGCTCACCGGTAAGAACCGCTGCACGGGTAGATAGACGGGATGAGCACGTCAGCCTCCGGGTTGGTAACCGCCGCTGCAGATATTTAACAAGACTGCGTTTGCTGATTTCAAAAAAGCACGGTTCAGTAATTACCTCCGCCAAGGAGGTGATGAGTTTACACAAGTTTTTCTGTCTGATAATCTGATTGTTAGCAAGATAACTCAAAAGGTTACAGAAGCATCTTGATGGAATTTTCATAACATATTTGGAATGCTACCATGAAGAGATGTTTAAATTTTAGTGATGATCCAGAAGAGATCCTGGATTCTGGAACACTTTGACATTTTTAACATTGCAGTCAATGGCGCTTCCTCAATATCTTGACCGATGTTTATGGAATTTGGCACAATCGTGTAGGGTGGGGATCTCTATCGTACAGCCAAATTTCATCTGGATCGGATCCGGATCGTGGAGATTATCGGGTACTCTTGTACGTTTCGGGCCAACTGTGCATTGACTGCATCCATTTTTGCCTGAAATGGTCAAATGGTAAGTAATAAAGTAATACATTTAAAGTATCTGATTGCATTCCCAATTACAAAAAAAATGCCATTCAGTTTGTCGTCAAAGTAATCTGACACAAACTCGTATTGGATTTCCAGCATGTGGCATTAAACTGTGTGCTTTTAAAAGTATTCCCTTTTGCACAAATCTAAAAAGTCTAAAAAGAAGTGTGTACATGCATAAATATGCTTCTCATATCATGCATCACAAACACAGCTTAGTGAACACTAAACTGTTTGCAGCACAAACAAGACAAGCCGCTTCCTCCCCATCCCATGAAAGTAACAGAATGCTGCAGTGGAACAAAACACTGACTTTAGCAGCCATTTGAAAACCTTGAAATAAAGCACCTGTGAAATGATCAGGGAGCATAAAGCGAACGTGAAAAACTCACCTCGCCTCCCGTTTGTGTTAAAAATAATCCGCCCTGCCATCAAGGTTATTGAACCGTGCTCTAATGCGTCCGTTGAGGGCAAAACAAATACAGCGCAGTACATTGCATTCACAACTCCGACAAAGATGGAGTGTGTGTGTGTAGGTGTGTGTGTGTGTGTGTGTGTGTGTGTGTGTGTGTGTGTGTGTGTGTGTGGGTGTGTGTGTGTGTGTGTGTGTCTGAGGCATCCAGCAGCCCTCCATTCATCGCCTGTGTTTCATCTTCATCTCCTCCATTAGTTCTCCACATCGCAGCCCCATCTGAACTGCGCTGATTACACTTTATTCCTAAATGATCACAGCTGAGCTTTTGCAAATTCAAAAGCCATTTGGCTGATTAGGGCCCTCGGGGTTGCCATACATCACAAATCGCATCCACCGTCATCAACATGCGGGGCGCACACTTATCTTGATTAACGCGAAAGCCACGAAAATGAGCTGGAAAGCCGCTTTGTGTGTGTGTGTGTGTGTGTGTGTGTGTGTGTGTGTGTGTGTGTGTGTTCCTGCGTGTTTGCACGCCGAGACGTCATTTCCGTCTCCACCTGCGCGGGAGATTCGCATGTGTCTGTACTTGAGGTGGTTTTTCAAGATGCCCGTTTGCTCGCCTGCAGCACCGTAAGATCAACTTCGACAGGGCCAAAGGTCTGGTGGAGATCCTGTTTGACCGGATCACCTGGGAGGACGAGGGCTCGTACACGGCTCAGCTGCGGGACGGCGCTGCCAAAAACCAGTGCACGTTGGTGTTTGTGGATGAGAGTAAGTCAGCAGCAAGTCCATTATTATAATGAAACCGCTGATGAAAACACAAGGTCCTCCTTGCGTTCGCACAATGAGAGGTTCAATCCGACTTTAGCATTGGAGCATTTAGCATTGCTTTTCTGATTTATTTTGGGCTCTAGAACCTTTTGCCTCTTCTCTCGGGTCGCCTTTCTGCTTCCTTCTCCGATTGTGTTTGTTTCCAACAGAGTTCCGTGAAACGATGGCCTCAGCCGACGCCCAACGACGTGAACATAGGAGAAAGTCTGGTGAGGATTCTCCTTCCATCGCTAACAGCAAACTCTGCAAAGGTTCGGGGGGGCTCCTTTGTGACTGGCCTCCTCAGCTATGAGCTAAAAAGTCTCCTTTTGTGTGTCAATGTCCCAGAGATCACGCTCACGCACCCTGTTTACCGTTCAAAGTCCACAACTCATCCCATCTGCTCCGTGCAGATGCAAAAATCAAGGGCGTTAAACTAAGCGGGACACGTGCGTGCTTCTTGTATGCCTTTTCTAATTGGTGTTAACTCAGCCAGCTGTTGCCACGGCACCGGTACACAGACATAACTGTGTAATTATTGTAAAAGGACATATTATGATGCTTTAACGCTTCGTTCTGCTGTCATGGATAATTATGTCTGTTTTTCTAAGGACCCTATTTCCAGGACTTCCCGTCATGGAGCCTAAATGAGGATTGTGAACTGATTATCAAGTGCAAGGTACATTTTACGCAATGTATTTGCTTAGGGCGATGACTGAACGCACCGACAGCGGCACCATGTTAAGAGTCCACAAAGGTCACGCTGTCATTCTGAGGCACGGAACAATTTAGAATATGCTTGTGTAGATTGTCATTCATCCAGGTCACGGTGATCGGGAGCAGCCGTTTCCTTTGTATTCTAAGATAAGTGTGTTGTGGCTTCATGTGGACTGGACAGATGAGAGTCACATCGATCCCCTCTGCAGGAAGTGCATCCCCAAAAATGGCAAACTAGTTAACCTCCACCAACGAGGCTGCGTTTCTGCCGTGCGTTTGTCTGTTTGTTGGAGGATTACGGAAACATTTCTGGATGGATCTTGATGTAAAAAAAGTAATCTGAAGATGGGTCTTAGTCTAACTTAGATTCCATAAATTTTGAGAGCGATCCGGATACAATAAAAATCTGAATTTTCTCATTTTCTTATAATCTTGTAAAATATGCATCTGTTAAAAATGCACATCAAATCCAAATCGCTTTTACTTTTCATGGTTGGTGTATAAAGAAACCAAGAACAATCTAGAACCTTTGATTATCCAGCTCACCATGTGGTAAATCTAATTAGGAGGGGAATGAGCTGCTTGGCGGAGGTCTGTGCCCTCTGAGTTATTTTCTGGTTTTCTACATTATATAGGATCACAGCAAATCACAGAGTTGCAATCATTACTTTAATTGTCAGTCCACTCTTTTTAAAGGGTTGTTCTTCTGCTTTTGATTCTTGTATGCAAAGGTGACAAATGTAATCAAAGAAACATCCCTCAAGTGGTTTAAAGACGGCAAGGCGGCGACCCGAGCTGCGTATGACCAGTCGTCAGGGGTCGGCACACTCACCGTCTCGCAGGTATCAGAGACAAATCCTGGCTAACCAGCAACGAGAGGATGAATTATAAAGCATTTTGCTGCATCACCAGCATTATTAATATACGTGGTGCTTTTCCTCAGGTGACGAAGACAACGGCGGGCTCGTACAAAGCTGTGGTGTCGGATAACAGAGGGGAGGATGTCAGCACCTTAGATTTACAGGGCAACGGTGAGAACGTTTTCACAAAGAGCAATCCCCCATGTGCCATTTAGTCGCCGCAGATTTTCCATCCACATTAAAAATGAAGAAATGAATCTCTTTACTTTTGTCCCTCTTATCTTATCATGCCTACTTAGTATTTGCCTACCTAGCTCTTATCTCGCCTTTTAGTATTATTGCATTTCCAGAGCAACGTGAACGCCGTCTGAAAGGCCTCATTGTTCCTTATATCCACAGAGTTTGACAAGATGCTCCAGCAGCTGAGCAAACAATGTGGTGAGATACTCGTGGCTGGACGATGTTGAGCACGTCGGATATGAAAGTCAGAATTTGAAATGACGCATAAAAGTGAAATGTGTACAAATATATATATATATATTTTTAAAGCAGCCTTCCCTCTCCTCCTTCGCAGCATTCTCAGCCAGCCCGCTGAGGATTGAGGCAACCTCTGAAGGATTCCGGCTCTACTGCTCCTTCAAACATTATATAGACTACCTGAAGGCCAGCTGGTACTTCAAGTGAGTTGATACCTAACACCCATGTGCAGAAGGAACCGAATTGACAAATGAATGATATTTTGATACAGAAATGTCAAACAGTGAGAAATTAGAAGCATTGTTTCCAACCTTAAAACTCTTTAGGGGGGGGGGGATAGAAACCTGTAGGTCATGATGGACTCGACTTAGTCTGCATATCATGCATGTATATGACGCAACTATGGGCGTCATGGTCTCTTGGTTGGTTTTATTAGGTCTACTAGCACCACCTGGTGGCAGATTTAAGGATTAAAAAAATTGATTAAAGGAACCGCACTTCATATTTTCCACATTTTTTTCTGTTTATTCTTTCCATTTAATTGATCATAACTACTGAGCAATAGGCAGCCTAATGCTGGTATTAAAAACCTTTGGGAGGGGGGGGGGGGGGGGAGCATGTCTTGGGACTTGGGAGCATGTCTTGAAACATGTTGTTCTTTAGTAAAGATTGGATTTTAGCAAGTTACATACATCTAACAGCACTCCCTTGCGCATAGGGAGAAGAGGATCGACACGGATGCAAGGACAAAGACCGGCAGCAGCAGCCAGAAAGCTTGGATTGAAATACCCAACCCGACAGAAAACGATAAGGGCAAATACACTTTGGAGATGTTTGACGGCAGCGAGACACACAAACGGCATCTTGACCTGTCCGGACAAGGTGACAGGAAATCGCAAGCTATAAAGCACGATAAAAAAAAAATCTGACCGAATGCAATGTTTTTGTGTCAGTTTTGATTTACATTCTTTTTCTTCTTAACAGTGTTTGATGAGGCCTTCCTGGAGTACCAGAGGTTGAAGTAAGTGCTGCACTAAAACCCAGATGATTCATCTAGCATGGCTTGCTGTGACACCAACAGAAAACAGTCATGTGGCGCTAAAAAAACAACAACAATCACTCGCAGAAAACACTTCGCCATTGATTTTTCTGTTTTCCGATGTCATGTTGTCTAACCCTTTATTGTTGTCCCTCAGGCAAGAGGCCGTTACTGAAAAAAGTGAGTCACAGTTTATGTATTCTGTCTGCCCAAAACACAAATGTTAAAGTACAGAGGAGATAAGCGGGGGAGTTCATGTCTCTTGTTCTGTTACAGAAAGAGCCAGAGTGACGAGAGGTCTTCCTGATGCGGTGGCCATCATGGAGGGAAAGGTATGGCACTGGCGGGATTAACGGACACTGCTATCAAGAGACACATTCGTGATCCTTCCTCGGGTCAATTATTTCATATTTTCCATTGTCTTCCCCTCTTTAGTCTTTGTGTCTGACTTGCTTCATCGATGGCGAACCGGCCTTAGACACCACGTGGTTCAGAAACGACAAGGAGCTCTTCAACCAGGCCCAGTTCACCATCACTAAGGAACCCAAGTGCAGCACCATCACCATCAACGACGTCACCCTGGAGATTTCTGGGAAGTACAGCATCTATGTCGGCAACAAGTACGGCTCTGAAACGGTCGACGTGACCGTGAGCGTTTACGGGTGTGATGAGAATCCTCCGGCAGATTTCGTTGTGATGGTTTGAGTTGGCAAAACGGATTAGCAATAAGGTTCCTGATTGAGATGTTCATAGCCGAAGACAGAAATGATTCAGCCCCCATTGCATATTGGATCGGGTTTATTAGCTATACACGCTATCTATCAGCTGTTTGCTATTACTTAATCACAGAAGAACAGCTAATATTGCTCATTGCAACAAATGTGTTTTTTCAAATTCAGCACAAAATGCTAAATTTATTGTCTTTTACAGACCCCCCCCCCCCCTCCATTTAGACAGCGTCCCTCCTAAGAGTGCACATTTGGATATCAGCTGTTTGTTAAATGCTGTAGAGACATCTGCCAACTTAAATTTCAGACCAAAAAAGTGTTCTATTGCACCAGGTAGAGGTGAATATTCAAGGAATATCACTCAGTATTCTGATAAGTGGTTCTAGAAAACTACATAAATCTGACCATAGATAGAAAAACGACTATAGCAGGAACATCTGGAATATCGATGCAGTCGTTGCGAACAGCTGATGACGAGGATGTTTTGCCGATAAGCCGACGCAGTGGAGGCTGAATGATTCTGCTTGTGACTGTACCATAAGTAACTTATTGTGAACAAACACCAGCTAGCTTAGCTCCCATAAGTTCAATACCTTTAGTAGATCATGTTTGCTAACATTATCAAATTAATAATCGAATATAGATATACTGTATGTTGATAGTAAATAGGTATCTAGCTTTATTTATATTCATTAACAAAAGTGGAGGACCTCCAGCAACTGGGCTGTGTAGCTTTTGTCATTTGTGTGCAGTGAATAAAGCAGATTCAAATGACTCCCATGTGTGTTTTGCAATGATTTGCACATTTTCCTCTATATTCATAATTTCATAAACTTTCATTCAAGCTCGTTTTCTGCTATTAAAGACGATTTGGGGAGCAGTTTTGTTTGTAGAGTAGTTTGGAAAGAGGTTATGTCTGGTGCTTTAAAAGCAAATAGCCGTTGTGTCATTAACCTTTACGACTGGACCGCGGTCCATCACCTCGGGAGGTTCGATGGCACGCTGCAGAAATAAGAGCTAGCTAACCTGACCGGGCAGAGAGATTTATTTTTGCCCTTCCGGACATTATTGTCTGCCTTTTTTTTTTTTTTTTTTACAGATTCATGAAATCAAAACTTCAAGGTCAATACTATGAAAGTGAAATTTATCCAGGGTTCGAGTGGAGATCACTACTGCACACAAGTTTACTGAAATATGCTGATTAATTCTTTTTTTTTTTAATCTCCCATGGCAAAACAAAGCAGAAAAAATACCAACTTTAGATGGAAGTCAGTTTGTCATATTCAATAAATGAGTCTTTGAATAAAGGTCAGCTAACATTTACTGTTTAAAGTGAATTAGTTGAATTTGCATCATTTTTGAGAGACTTCTCTATTTACAGTAAACGGTAAGCTTGATTTAGTCTTTCTTCGCTCTGTCGTTAATACAAATCTGTACATATAAAACTCTCAAACACACACGACTTTGATTGAAGCTAAGTTAGGCCAAACTGGAGTGCGTGAACTGAAGGTTGTTCAAACAGCAGCGATTGCTTCAGTGTTCCGTTGCACAATAGACATCACGCAGGCCCCCCCCCCCCCCCCCCACACACACACACACACCCTTTCACTTTCATGTATAAAAAGGTAAACTGCTACCGTCGCAACCTCCACATTGTGTTGAGCTTCACACAGCTGTCACAGCCTCCAGCCTGCCTCGGGGAAGGGAGAATCTAGATCTTCAAGGAATCATGGACTTCAATGGAACATGGCAGGTCTACGCCCAAGAGAACTATGAGGAGTTCCTCAGGGCCATGGGTAAGAACCACAGAAGATCTGGGGTTGACATGCATGGAAATAGAAAATAATAGGTAGCTAAAGCATTCTAATGACAACCACACTGAAAATGCATGTCCAATTCTAATTGGGCATATAAATAGTAGGGTTTTAACAGACGTGTTCTCCGCTGACCAGAACTTCCAGAAGACGTCATCAAGGTGGCAAAGGACATCAAACCAATTACTGAGATCAAGCAGAATGGAAATGACTTTGTTGTCACCTCCAAGACGCCAGGAAAAACCGTGACCAACTCCTTCACCATTGGGAAGGAGGCAGATATCACCACCATGGATGACAAGAAGCTCAAGGTTTGTCATTGCGTCCGATCTTTACGTGCAGCGGCTTCAGGACTACTGCTATTAGTGGCGGGCCTTTCTCTGCAGTGTCCCCTAGCGCTGTCATTTGAGAGGGGCGAGGGCGTTGTGCACACTCATTTTCTTTGTGAAGCAAGCTGATTGTCATCAGCTATACATCATCTCCTTTTCTTGCACCACCCCCCAGTGCACTGTCAAGCTGGAAGGCGGCAAACTGGCCTGCAAAACCGGAAAGTTCTGCCACATCCAGGAGCTTAAGGGTGGAGAGATGATTGAGGTAATTGAACTCTTTCTAAAGGAACTTTGAGAATGTGAAACGAAATTAAAATTGAATCACTGTCGGTTGTTTAATCTCAAAGTGTAAGCTTCTAAAATGCAAGTTATCTTAAAGCAGCAATCCTTTTCGCTCGTCCCTTTTCAGACTTTGACCATGGGCTCAGCAACTCTTGTCAGAAAGAGCAGGAAGATGTAACCAAGGCAACGAATGAACTAAATGTCTATTTAAGAAGAAAAATAAAAGTATTCGCTCTACAATTGTGGTTTGTGTCAGCGTTTTATCCAAATGCATAACAGAAACAACACTCCCGGGCTGAATTCCTGTAACGTAGGTGCGAACGCACGCGAGCGTAACTTCTGATAACGTAGACTGGCTATCACGAGATTGAAACACAGGCATGCGTGGCAAGGACGTCCGCCATCTTGGAAGTTGTAGTCAGCGTTGGAAAAGCATCAAAATGTTCTAAATTGTTCTTGTCTTTATACACCAGCTGAGAAAATGAATTAGATTTTTGAATCCATAGATGGGCTTTTCAATGTCAAAATGTAAGATTTTTTCCTTTTGTTTATTACCGTATCTACTTGTCTGCTCAAAAATGACATCACGCACGGTGTAAATCATTGCTTTGAGTTTCATGCAATTTATTTTTAATGTAATCGCGACACGAAACGTACATTTTGTACGGCGCTTATCGGACCCCTTTGACTGACTTTTGGTGAGTGAATAAAATGCGTAATTTATAAGATCTACACTTCCCGCCCTGGATTTGGGGATAGTTTACCAATATCAAGTGATTAACATGATCTACCTCATGTTACTTATGTCAGCAAAGGGGCAGAAGCTATCAATAGTTTTACTGTTGTGTATTTTTCCTTTTTTTGGTTTAACTCTCATCCTTTCTCGCACTTGTATTGGGCTTCAGTGTATGGATGGCATCGTAATGGAATAGTGGTTGCTATGCACCGATGGGTTGATTTCACGCATCTATTCATAACAAAAACAAGACAATCGCAGACAAAATAGGGGGGAGGGGAAGGGATTTATTCATTTGTTTGTTTGTTTTTTTTTTAAATCAATTCAGAGTGCATTCTTTGCCCTTTTCTTTTTTTTTAAATGCCAATTGACACCAATCTTAACAGGGGACATTTTCAACTTCAGTGACGTTTCAACAGGGGGACAAATTAACAGCCAATTCAGTACAGGTAACAAATTTAGAATTGGGAGACTGCCATGCATGACTCGACAGGGGAAAGAAAGAAAATGACGAATAAAGGGGGGTACTTATACGGCACAGAACCACATTCAATTGTCAGCTGGCGGAAGAACGGCTGACAAATGGAGGTGGATCTGAGGAACACGTTTGGTCAGTGGGTGGCAGTTCCACCTCAGTCTTCCAGCATGGGTTTCAACTTAGGCACAAATAGGTCAACTCAAGAATAAGAGCGTCACGCTTACAAACCGTAAGCACGGTCACAACTTAAATCCATACATGTGCAAGTCTCCGCTAGGATCCAATTATTACTTCCTTGCCATTTTAATTCAATTTAGCAAATTTCACCCTACACTGCGTCATATAAAACAATAAAAAACATGTGCAAGACCTCTTGAAATTTTAACAGTGCAGGGGTACTCATAAAATGCTATCGGCAGATTGTTTTAACAAAAATATTCTTCAGTATTGAAGTAAAGACATGTCCTGAGCATGTCTCATACATTCAGTGTTATTACTAAAAATACTTTTGTCAGACAGGCCTCGAACTTGGCCTTCAAATGTACATATGCTACAAGTACTTTACATATTCATTATTTACATGGCTCTTGAACATATGAATAAACTGTCATACTTTGTTTTGTCATCTTTTAGGCTGGTCATTAACAGTTCCAATTCTGCAAAGGAAAAGCAAAGAGCTTCAATCAAAGGATTGCATCACAAAAATAGAGAATTAATAGAGAGATAGTCAATTACACCTCAAGCATTTCAATAGTATCCCGGTCAGTAAGCTATTAACTCGTTGGATTGCAGTCCAAGAGGGTAAACAAGAGTTGAAGGTAAGAGGCAGTGTCTGTTGACCACTGAAAGCCATTTCGTAAACATCGACACCGGCCTCTGCCTCGTGTTGAGTCCCGAGGGCCGCTTCCGACACCTTCCTCAGCTCCGCCTTAGCTTGCTTACAAATGCATGCCGCCGACAGGACCACGTCTTGGGATTTAGACACCAAATCATGGCCCTCTTCCGCTTATCGAACCTGCAGCATTGTGGTGGATAGGCAGAGCTGAGGAGCAACAACAGCGCTTATTGGTACGCGCCAGAAGTAACCACGGCGCTCTAATCCAAATAACACTCAGCCTGGCAAAGTTTAAGTGGCAGCTACACCTAAGATATGGACCGAAAAAAAGTGAAAACATTGCTTTGGTTACACGCAATACTCCATACGGCTTACATCCACTAAAAAAAGACTCATGAAAAATAACGCTATGACAGAATGTTGTGGGCCTCAGATGAGTCAACTCCCATAGTGCATGTGCGCGCAGCGCAATAAAAAAAGAGATACAGGAGCTGAGAGGGTGAGGCCCGTGTGCCATGGTCTCGTTACCCATCAGTTTGAGGCTACGCTTTTGACGTTTCATATTACAGCTTACTACTTCCATTTTTCCCTGCAGAATTGCAGTTGAGTCTTTTTCCAGCCCAAATAAGGAATATGACACAATTTAAGAAAAAAGATGGGCCCTAGTTACAAAAGAAAGTGCCACTGAACGACTTTGTTGCCGAGCACCCGATGCTTTACAGGTCAACTTGGAAAACTACAAACGTCTGTCCACAGAAATGGACCGTACTACAAGAGTTGAGTGTTTATGCAATTCACAATATTCCTTATTTGGTGGAAAAAGCTCACTTAAACCTGCTTTGACAGCCGACATTAAAAACAAAACAAAAGTACCAGTTTGTCATTAGTCATTCATCATTAAACGGACTCTACTGAAGGCGTTGCCAACCAGCAAGGTTCAAATGCTGTAATATTGAAATACTAACTTAAAAAAAAAAATACGTGTCGGGTCAACACTCACAGCGAATAACGTTGCAAATGCCTCCCCCACACCCAAAGGCTGCCCTAAAAACAGATTAAAAGGTATTACAGCACCTAAATGTTCCTGGTCAGCACACGCCCTTGAAGAGTCCTGGTTGGTTGGATTTTTTTCTTGTTTTTTAATCTATCAAGTGAGATTCTCTCTCTCTCTCTCTCTCTCTCAGGCCTGCACCTTGAGGAGGCTCTTGAGCTGGAAGGCCATCCTCTCCCTGCTGTCGCAGGAGCCCATCGTGAAAGACACCCAGTGGCTGGGCGGCTTGGGCAACACGCTGGGCGAGGGGGGCTCGCTGAACTTCGGCCCTGCATAGTTAGGACTCCCCTGGGCGGCGGCCAAGAGCGTGCTGAGGTGCGACACGGCGCCTTCCCAGTTCTGATCGTAGTTGGTGGCGAAACGAACAGAAGCGTTCTCTGCAGACACGGCCTGCCGCGCCTCCGGAGACCGGTGGTAGACTATGCCTTTGTCGCTCCTGCGGTGGCCGTGATGGTGAAGGCCTCCGACCCCTCCGGAAGATGCCGCCCCACACTGGTCGCGGATTCTCTGCTTGGCCCGACCGAGCTGATGGTTCTTCTTGGTAAACGGGCGCTCGGGGTGGGAAACTGGAATGTCATATCTCTCTCCACCTCCCATAATGCCTCTGCACTACGTGTCACCTGCACGGTAAGGCAATGAAATCCATGTCGTTAATCCGTTTTTAGTCAAGTCCTATTTATCGATAAATGACAATCGGCATTCGCTGAGCACAGACGGGCTACGTGCAGAATCACCAGTCGGGCAGGACCCCCCCCCCCCCCACACACACACACACACACCCCCACGGCCCCAGCTCACCTCTTTGTTGTCAGAAAGTTGGCAAAGCAGAGGCCTCTCTTCAAACGTTCGCCTCCGATCGGGCCCCAGGTCCTCGATCTACTTCTCGCTGCACTTTTACGTCCAGCAAGGTGGAAGGTTTTCATGTGCCAATGAGCGTTGTTGTGCCGTAGAGCCGAGCTGAACATTAATTCACCTCGGCACACGATTCTCCAAAAAGTCGTAATCCTTTAAAAAAAAAAAATATTAATAATTAGTAAGTGCTCCCACTAAAGAGCAAAATACGCAGTACAGTGTCCGGTTGTTGTTTCTGAAAGAACGCGAGCTAGCCGTAAGCTAACCACCGTTTATACAAGTGCGTCATTTTTGAGAAGCAACGAAAAGCTTCGCATCCTTCTGCGGTATCGGCATTATTACGTAAAATAATAATAATAATAACAGTCGAGGTGTTGACAAGTCGCGACATTAGAGAAGCGAGACACACGAAAGGTCGTTTATTCACGACGACGTTGCGTCCACTTCGTGAGGCTCAAAGCGTCGTCTCAGCACAAACACTTCGAATTTCATCGAGTCAAAAACCTCTATCGAGGGTTTTTAAACACCATCACAACAGCTAATCGAGAATGTAACATTAAAACTACGTGGGGAGACGCTTGTTTTGGGAATAAACCAAAACAAAGAGACGGTACGCTCAATATGGCGGACGAGGCATAACACTAGCGCCGCTTACCGACTTCTTCAGGCTCGGTTGATGAAGCCTTTCGTTAGAGAAAATGTGTAGTAGTTGGCTCTTTGAAATTCCCCTGAGGAGTATGTAGGAAGAATAGCAAGCTATAATTTCTACAAATCCGTCACGTTCGAAGCTCAGGTTGTGTCACAGGTCGTCATGTAACGCAGCTTCTCTCAGCCGACTCCGTCTGAATTGCAACAAAATGGAATCCACACGGCAGCTATGTAGCTCGTGTTTTTTTCCAGCCCTGACCAATCGCGTGGCAGACGCAAACCAAACAGCCAATCACCGTCGAGGGACTGAGACGCGTCCGCGTCTGTTGCCAGACTGATGACGTCACAGGCCAGCCCCTCTTCTCCTTTCCTTTGTTCCTCGGGTATTTCCTGAAAGTGACTAAATAGCAGAAACTAACACGTTCATGCGTTAAATACGTTCGGATTTTATCCCAGTCTACACACGAATAAACAAAACGCACCGGCTCCAAATAAAAGGCACAAATAGCTAGTTATGTAATGTCAGCCCTTCCGTAAACAAGTAAATTTGTGTTTACTCGTATAATGGCAGCTTTTTCCTGCCATGGGAAGTCGGATTTGTCGATTGTTTACGTCAAACCTGTTGTTCTTTGTTGGAGCGGCTGCTGCAACAGGCTGTAATGATACACAACAACATAGCGAGGGTGAGCAGCCCATCCCCCACGCAGTCTATCCGACCAAAACAAAACACGGAGTGACGTCACTAGAATGCGATTAAAAAGTTTAAATAGTATTTATCGAATACTCAGGATACATTATGATAGCGCAAGCAGACCTCGTATCTCGGACGCTGCGTTACAAGGCTGGCCTTTGCGCCGTTTAGAGGAGCCGGCATTCCTCCCCCTGATGTTTCGTGGATTTAATTAACCTCGAGCCGGATAACTTTAGTCCACGCCGTGTGGAGATTTATAAGACTTTTACTGGCTCACGTATAGAAAGTCAGCGTAAATTTATAGAGAACAAACTTTCTGATGTAATATTGTTTTCAATCTCAATGAACCGCCTGAATCAAGTTTCAGCAAGTTTCAAGCTTTTATTTTTTAACTAGACCCTGTATTTTCTTTTATTCTTTACTTCGGTGTAGTTTATTTTCAGTGTTAATTCCTTTTTTCTCTTGACAGGTTTGTGTGACGCTCTTCCAGTGTTGCTTTTATGTGTTTTTGGGTCCAAATCGAAAGAATCCAATGTAATTTGTGCGACGGATTTATTTGAGGTTATTTTCCCTGCGACCTTGTTTTACTGGAATAAAGATTGCGTAAAGGCGCTGCGTGCGTGTCAGGCTGCGCTCAGGAGTTAAATGGCAGGACACTCCCCTAAGCGAAGGGGGGGGGGGGGGACCAACGTCCTGTCACAGGATATAGACGCGTCAAGGACAGACCAAAACAGCGCAGTTCGTGTAAAGAGTGACGTCGTTAGAGTGCGATTAAAAAGTTAGAGTAATATTTATCGAATACTCAGGATAAATTATGATAGCGTATGTAACGTGATTAAACTAGTTATGCTGCTTGCTAATACACATCTGTGTATCCACTCCTGATGCTGCTGTTTTTGTGATTTGGTCTGTACTTGTATGTCTTTTGAAATCTAGTCATTACTGTTACATGTTGCACGACTTCACCCAGAAGAATTCCTAGTCTGTGAACCCTCATTGACAATGGGAATGAACTACTTCTGATTCTGATTCTAAAGGGAAAAAAACAACAAACTAAGCTCAAACAAACAAATGAATAATGTGTTTGTTTTGTCCACACACAGTTTGTTTCCTATACCTGTTGTCCTGTCCTGGATTTGAACCCACAACTCACCGTTTTCGGTCGATGTCTTTCTCAACTGAACTGTTGCTGAAGGAGCATCAGCGTTCCCACAAAACCACAGCCTGTGGTCCTCATGCTGATTATAATTATAATTATTATAGTTATTTGGTTTGAGTCTGACCTCATAAATTAGATCATTTTGTTTTACCTCCAACAGGTGGCGCTGTTCCATCAATCTGAGCACATCAGACAGATCCATGTGTTTCTGCCTGATGTCACACCACAAATATTCCCATTTAGCAAACAAAATGCTTTAAAATACAGCCAAACGGAGGTAGTTTGACTTACCTGTTTATTTCCCTCAAAGCCAGTTAGGTGAAATCGATGAAAGTCGGAAATACGCAACCAGAAAAAAAGGCAGTGGTTTTAGTTTTTTAGTTTTGTTTGGTCCACACACACACACACAGTTTGTTTCCTACCTGTTGTCCTGTCCTGGATTTGAACCCACGCACGGCTCATCGTCTCCAGTCCAGTGTCTTTCTCCTCTGATCTTCAGCGCTGAAGGATCCAACGCCGCAGACCCAAAGACTAGATGAAGGACCTTGCATGGGGTCGGTCGGTGTTTTTATTTCTATTTTTATTTGTATATAATAAAAAAATATATTCTCCAAAGACCAAAAGCATTTAATTGATTCCATGGGTATGAAGTAATTTGACTTTATTTCCTCCCACATCTGTGCTCTGATATTTCTGTCTGAAGGTCTGGAAATCTGGAAATGAGGAGAGGAAATGTGATCAATGTGAATCCGTCTGAACCAGCAAAGCAGGCCCTGCGCTTTGTGTCTGGCATGATTTCTGGAGAGGAGCTTGTGTAAACAGGAAGATGCATTCCAGCTGATAATTGAACATTTCCTGCTCTATTCTGTCCCGTGCTTTGCTCTGTTGCGCTGCACAGTCACCGAAAGAAATGTTATTGCAGCTCTGATCCCTAATCACATTGTCTTCCTTCTGGTCTGCTAGATTTATCGAGACGGAGGAGAAGCGACGGCCAGTGCGCCATGCATCGCTGTTGTTATCAAGACCCTTTTTAAATGACAGATAATTTATTTTAATTATTCTCGAATCTAAACATTTACAAAACATTTCTTGACCCCTTTTCGTAGAGTGTCATTTCATTCATTTGTTGGTCCCAGTTCCCGACTTATTAAGCATACTTTTCTCTCAAGTGAGAGTCTGAAATAGGTTCCTAACTCATTTCAGAATGCCTACGGTGAGTGATTTAATGACCCGGTTAAATAGTTATTGAATTGCTAATTCTTTTTTTTTTTTTTTTTTACCAGAGGCACATAATCTAAATTCAGTGGTCTTAATTGATGAGGGAGCTGCTTGGTGAGTTCGTTTTAGTGTCTATGAAGAATAATAAAGATTAAAAGACTTAAGGAACCCAAAAGGTTATGATGATAGTCAATGTCCACCAGTTCACGCAGCTAAACATTGCCCCCTACTGGCACCAAGGGAGTGTTACACCCTCAGTGAATCTGGTTTGAAGGCTGCTGCTGGATTGAAGGATTCCGTTAAAGTTTTGCAAATAAACTCTTGTGCTGCAATATATATATATATATATATTACATCACCATTTTTCAAGTGCACCCTCACAGTATTTAAATCAAGTTATTTTTTGTGCTACTTCAAGCAACATTTTTACTTGGATTGGACTAAACTTGGTTATCGTGTTATTCCTCCTATTGTATTGACATATTTATTGCACTTAATCCGAAACCCAATCAATCTGTGAAAGGGTCTTCAACCCCGAGTCCTTCCTGGTTCTCTCAGCTGGAAAGGAATTTCTGAAGGATTAATGATCTCTGTTATTTATCTATATATCCAAATTCATTCATTAAAGACATCATCTGTCTTTCATGCTGAATACTTAGAGCATCATATGGGCTCTTCCATCTCTCTGCTGCTCTCTTTCTGTGTGCCCCCCCCTCCCTCATGTCATCACAGCTACCCTCCTTATCTTCTGCCCTCACCGGCGTACTTTGCCATTACTCAAGCTCGTCTGTCTGCGTTGTCATCCTGTGTCTGTTCCACCGAAACAGAAAACCCGTCACAGGTGAAAACATAAGGTAAGCATTTAGAACTCTTTGTTTGTGTGTGCTTGTTTGTTTTTCTGCATTTATAAACCCTCGACATGCAGTGCTTCTGAAATTTTCGATTTTTAAATAGCATTGCAAGCTGCAATTTTTAGAAGTTTCAAGGAAAATATTTCATCTGTCCATCAGTTGCCTCCTTTGCAGTGAAATTATTGATGCAGTTAGGAGTTTTAGAACTAATTTTCTAGTGGCGCTGCGAAACTAGGAATGAGAGAAATAACTTTATTTTGTCAACTTGTGGAGGACAGGTTTGAAAAATGTTGCAATTGTGTGGCAGAGTGCAGCAATGGCTCGCGGCGTGGTTGGTACATCACCTTTTAACGTATGTTTCCATAGCGATGTGCCTAAAATCAATCCCTGTATGGCTTCTCTAATATGTCCTGTCTTTAAGACGTCATCATTATATATTATTCATCACAAGGGAGAAAAGAGAAAAGAAGGGCGACAACAGGAACGAGAACGCCTGAGGTGGTGCAATATCCACAGTGCATGCGACTCTGTGGCCGATTATGAGATTGAGAAATATTGTCTCTGATGTAATTTACTTCCACCAAGCCTGCCGAAATATATATTCTATGCGTTCATAAGCCGCTGTCTTATTTCTAAATAAAAACAGAAACAATGGTCACTGGGAGAAGAATAAAAGACAAAACTGAATGAGAGATGCAGAGACAGGATTGGCTGATAATAATCACATGCACTCAATCTGTTTTTGGATCCCGGGTTGGGTCAATTCTTTTTTTCTTGACTGATGGATGGTTTATTGCTCGCTATAAAACACGATCTCGTTGAATCACGCAACTATCTGTTCAACATCAGCATCATCAAATACCGTACTGATCGTTGTCATGTTTGTCTTGAACTCTAAATGACTTTCTGTCTCGACGCACTAATGTTCATGCTCTGTTTAAGTGCTATGTCCAATATTGACAAAAGTCCTCACATGTTCTACTGTATCTGTTTCTCCACAGGAAGTTCCTGGTCTAATCTTTGCTCGATGTAAAAAACGTAAAAAAGATCTCTTAAGGTGAGGGGGGGGGGGGGGGGTTAAACTTCTGAAGTCGAAGTCTCAAAATCCTGAAAGGCCATGTGTATCAATTATGATATATTTGGCAATAAAGGGTTAATAGTGGGGGGGTAGCATTCAGAGGGCAAATCTCCACATATGATGATGTCATTATATTGACCCCGATAAAATGACTGCCCATTTATAATCACATCGATGCCATCACAAAGTTTAACGATTATTCAAAAAGCCTTTCAGAGTTCAGCTTTTCATCTCCTTTGATTGATCAAAAGAACACTAGAATTAAACTAGTTTGACATTTCCTAATTGCAGTGGAATGCCGAACGATTCAATAACGGTTGAAATGGAGGAATCCTTGACTTCCGTTTCTTTAGGATCCACAGGAGCCAAAGGGAACGTCTCTTTCGGTATCGTATGCCTCCCTTAGAATTCAAATAATTGCTCAAAAGATTTGAGATTTTGATGCTTGAGTACGATAGTTTCTATATTTTTTACATTTGCAGCAGTACCTTCACTACGTTTGGCCAAATTTCTTGTGATGCCTGTGTTTCCTCCCAGATTGCAAAAATCTGGAATGCTACATGGTCCTCACGGATCCAGAGAAGCTCGCCATCAGCTCCATCTGTTTCCTGGCGGGTCCCATCACCCTGCTGGAAAACGCCGTGGTGCTGGGGGTGATTGCTGCCACGGCCACTCTGCGGCAACGGCCCTCATATCTGTTCATTGGCAGCCTCGCTCTGGCGGACGTCTTCGCCAGCTGCTTCTTCACCACCAGCTTCCTCGACTTCCACCTCTTTCGCCGCAGTGATGGCCCCTTCGCCTACCTCTTTAAACTAAGCGGTGTCACCATGGCCTTCAGCAGCTCTGTAGGGAGTTTACTCCTGACTGCTCTTGACCGTTACCTGTGCATCCACCAGCCTACCAGCTATAAGGTGCTGCTGACCCGCCGGCGAGCCGTGCTGAGCCTGCTGATCCTCTGGACCGCCACCATCTTCATTTCCCTCTTGCCTCTGATGGGTTGGAGGTGTGCCACAGGGTTTACTCCACCCTGCTCACATCTATTCCCCTACATTAGCCATGTCTATCTGACCTGCTGGTCCAGCTTAATCCTGGTGCTGCTGGCTCTTATTTTGGGGGCATATGCGCTCATTCTGTGCAAAGCCCACCGTCATGAGGCCTCCATGGCCAACATCCAGGGAGCAACAGGGAGAGGTCAAGCCCGTATGAGGATGGACATCCGGTTAGCTCGTACCTTTGGCCTCATCCTAATCATACTCGTGGGCTGCTGGCTTCCTGTGCTCTCCTTCATGCTGGTGGATGTCCGTGTGGTCCTGACCCTCAGCCAAAAGAGGGCCTTTGCATTTTGCAGCACCCTCTGCCTGGTGAACTCTGCAGTCAACCCGCTGCTGTATGCCCTGCGCTGTCGAGAGCTCAGAGTCGAATTGCTGCAGTTGCAACAGAGGTTGTGTCGGATTTGCATTTGCAAAAAATCCAGAAAGGATTTAACCCCAGGATTGTCCTCAAAAGACGACTGTAGCACGCTTTCTGAGGACAGGACTACTGGGACCAGATCTGACCGACTTCATTCTGTCTCAGAAGTTGTGGACAATCAGTAGCAGAAGCTGCACAGATACAGACGTGTCTGGGTTCTCAAAGCAGACATCCCCACATGTAAGCATTAGATTAAGCAAGAGCCATTATTGTTAAATTATACGTGCTGGAAACTAACCTAACCTTTTTGATAAGTATTGTGGTCTATTCTGTCATAGTTGATTATAAAATGTAACTAAAATACCATAAGAAATATCAGACATGGCAATTATTGTGTCACCCTTATGTTACTTTGATAATAAACACGAGCAGCATTAACATGGTATGAATTTTATTTTTTTTATTATTAGTGGAAGAAATTCAGACCTGATTATCAGAATAACATTGGTTCTAAAAATTCAAATTTTCAAAATGTACAAGTTGCAATGTTCAGGTTTTTAATGAAACAACTTTAGTGAGATGCAACAAGATGTATTTCACAGTGAGGTGATATTTTTATTATTTCAAATATTGAGCGTACACCAACAAAAAAATAGTCTCACTGCAATAATATTAAGATAAAATGTGCAATAGATGAGGAACACACAGTTATTAATATTTACTGGAACTGCAACCTGGTAAAATGAACATAATGATTACTTGTCTTTTGCCAGGTTTACAAAACTTAACAAGATATTACTAAATCTTTGAACCCAGCAGTACAGAATTAGAATTCACCAGATACAAGCTGTTCTAAGTACCACAAAACAGAAATGAACTGTGCGTTTAGTTCTTTCTATCAAAATCAGTGCTTTTTTTTTCTTCTATCAATTCATCCTCTGAAATTTCAGTGACTTGACAAATGAAAATCGTCTTAATAAAAACACATATACACTAATGGATCATTGCATCACTGAAGATGATGTTTCAAACCACAGTGTGAAGAATGGAGTTCTCTAAGAAAATATTGCCATTCCCTTCCGTTATCGCCATTGTTTATTGTAAAAGGGATCAATGACATATCCAATAAATCCGCAATTATCTTCTAGAGGAAAGGCGAAACTCATATTTACATTTTTGTCGGTTTCTTTCTCTGAACCGAGATATTTCGTGAACCTTCAATTTGAGTTCAATGGGAAGGAATCATAATAACAGGGGAGGGCAGGGAAATCTTGATTTAAAATCGACAAAATAGAGAAAAAAATCGAAAAGAAGTCACGGACTACTGAACAATATTCTTGTTGTGTATTCTCTTTTCACACCAGTTACAAAAATTTGATCTTGAAATATATGAAGTCACCCACCGTAATACTGTGACCACCCCCCCGTACTCCCTAATGGTACGGTCTACGACGTGACGTTTTTAAAACTCAGAAGGCTGGGTTCGGTTGCTTGCTAACAACTCGACAGTAGAAAATCCGTTGTTGTGGGAAGGAAGGGAGGCTCGTGCGGAAATTCGAGGAGACTTACGCGTTGAAACCACGAGCAATAAACCCATTTATTTTCGGGTATTTTCCTCCATCTTACCTTTTCCGTTTTTATTTAGCTAGCATGGCGTGTGGAGCTACGTTAAAGCGATCGATGGAGTTTGAGGCCCTCCTCAGTCCCCAGTCTCCCAAGCGGAGAAGGTGCGCTCCACTACCTGGGTCTCCCAGCGCCCCGTCCCCGCAAAGATGCAACCTCCGTCCGCCGGTCGAGAGCCCCATGCATACGATGTCTCCTCCGGCCATAGGAAACGAACACAGGCTCACCCCAGGTATGAAATTATGACAAAAATGACTCTCCCCCCCCCTCTCACGGTGGGTTTCGTGGGGGAGGGGGTTTGGGTGGAGTGAAATGGATAACGTTAGCTTGCTAGTTTAGAGAATCAGAATGGGGGTTGGAGGCTAACCTTAGCATTGCTAAGCTAACGTCAAGAAAGCACACTCGTCTGTGTTGGACATCTCATTTTGCGAGTTCCTCATTTAAATAGTTAATAAATCGTTATTTTAACACATTCGACACACATCACAGAGTGACTGTACAGCTAGACAACTGTTAGTTGCATATTTTCAACTAGTTTCGATGCATAGTTAGCTTGAACATGACCTGGTTTAAGCGGATGGTTAATAACTAATGTAAATGCGAGGATGTGAAGTCCTTTTCATAACTAAGTACATAGTTTATTTTAACCACTTGCTAAAATATTAATTTGGCTGTGTTTCTCTCTGCACCGTTCGCAATTGTAATCTGGTTGCGTTGTGAAAATGACACCCTTTCTCTCGGTGCATTTGTACGTCAATTTTCATTAAACAAAAAGGGTTTTACTCTCAACCTAACATTTGTCGCCCGTTGGCTTTCCCGAGGAGACAAACGGCGTCGCCTCAGCTAACTCATCACTGCAGGTTGTTAATTGGGAGCTGCATGGTTAATGTTCCTTGGCTTTTAGTACACGATTGTCCTCCATCCAGTCGGGGGGGGGGGGGGGGGGGTTACCATTATGCACCACAAGCATTTCTTTTCATTTTCAGGCCTGGAGGCCATTGTGCATTTTCTTTATGTCTGTACCATTCACGAGGAATGTTTCCTTGCAAGGTTTGGCCGGGTGTGGAGATGACAAATAGATTAACTCCTGAGATCCCTTCACTGTCATCCAGTGCAAATTCTTCTGTGTGCCAGTCATTGACATTTGGCAGCGTGTCAGTCATTGGAGCCTTACCTTTTATGCCTTTTATGCCTTTTTGGAATTACCGATTACCAATTGCAGAATATCTTGGACTTTGCAGAACCCAAGTCAGTGATGTGAAATGTGGCGCTTGCTGTTCCTAGATTGTTAAATGTGTATACTGGAGGGATTGGAAATCAATTTCTTATGACACTGTATATTCTTGCAAAATAAAGCTAGCCTTCTGTTCCATGGAAGCGTATGCTTGGCGTATTCCGGCAACTGAATACGTCTCGTTTTTGTACAAGGAGAGATTCTGGGAAGTTCCCCAGAAAACAGTGGCAAGAACAATGAATGGAAGTGTTCACTTACATGCCATTCTTCTGAAATGAACATTCTCTGAACTGTCATCCTGGTTAAATTGCTGTAATATCGGGTGTATTTTGAGAAGAGTGTTCATGGCTGCGTGGTTTTGCAGATGCATGGGCAGGAAGACATTTTCTTTACCCCTTGAGTGCTCTCACCATTTATGCAAACTCACTGGCCTTTATAGTGTAGGATTCATAGTGTAGCTATCTTAATGGCTGTCCATGAAATTAATCTTTAGTGTTTGCCCCCCCCCCCCCCCAGGTAGCTTTTCTGAGTCTTTTTTTTCCCAGAATCAAAGGCCCGGCGGTCTTGCTGAATTGCAGCGTAACAGCTGCGAGGGTGAAGTCATGTAGATTTATTTGCTTGCAGACACGAATAGTCCAGATTTAAGTTCCTTTACTCACCGTTACCCAGAAAGAGGCACCTCCTGGGACTGGCGCTGCTCGGCTGTTTTTCTGCTGTGGCGTACCAAGTGAAAGGAGTTTTGTATTTAACGAAAGGTCAGCTGTTATCCCTCCCACCGTCCCTACCCACACGTATGCTTTCCAGCTAGTTGCCGTTGCTTGTGTTGAGCGAGGCTGGGGTGGTGCAGGCGGAGCGCATGGATCTGACATTGCTGTGGTATCTCAAGGTAATTATTTCACAATGTAGATTAGATCTTCCAGCCTGTTTTTCCTCCTCCTCGCGCTGCCAGTCTGGGCTTGTGCTCGTGTAAAAGTTGCTGCCGTTAACGTGAGGCTGGAGTTTTCCCCCCGGTGTCGTGGTGTAACTTAAAACTCTGTTGGGTCAAAGTTTAGGCATAAGACCTGGGGGGGGGGGAGCCGACCGGGCTCTAATGGAGTTTTGTGGTGGTGGGTGAGGAAAACAAGGTCAACAGAGATTGTCTCTTTCTACTCTCCATTTACTGTATTACTGTATCACGACGCAGCATAAAATACTTACGGTACTTTACCGTGTGCCGACTTACAACCAAGTCGGCACACGACAGAAACCTCCGAGCCAATTGTAAGTCTATGAACCCCTGTACACTTAAAAATGCAAATATTCTTTGAGTCAGGGATCCAAGCATTAAAGAGCCAATGTTTTTTTTAAAAGCTTGACAGGTTTAAACATCCTGGCAAATTAGTAAAATTGCTAATTGTCAAAGTCTTTGTGAAACGGTTCTTCCCGTTTATCATCGTTGGGCCGTTTCGCTGCTGCTTTGTTGGGGTTGGACTCCCGTTCTGAGTGAAGCCGGGGGTAGCCGTTCAGATTAGTCTTTTATTATCGATGCTTTCAGAAACCGAATTCCTCTCCTTCCACAAAAACAAGCTTGCCGATGAGCGGCCCCTCGCTCCCTCCCCCCACCCGAGATAAACGAGGAGCTACTCCCCCAGATAGTGGTGCTACACGCATAGACTTTACCCACTCTATGGATCACGGAAAGACCAAGCTCCCCTTCAGCGTTTGGCTAACAGCTGAGGCCGTGGCGTTTTCCGCTTGCCGTGGCCTAGAGCACCCGGAGTTTTCCAACCCCGTCCAGGAGAACCGCCCACTGCTGGCGGACAGTCAACATATTCATGCTGTGGAAATCCTGCCTACGTTTACTCTGTTCTACTTTTAGCAGTTTGTCATCTTGTCTGTTTCTTACAGAGCAGATCTTCCAGAACCTCCGCCAGGAGTACAGCCGGATCCAAAGGCGGCGGCAGCTGGAAGGAGCCTTCAACCAGACCGAGGCCGGTAACTCCAGCCCGAGTTCCTCCATCAACGCTCCCAGCTCCCCTCCAGGTAGGAAAATGTGCCGCTGACTGCACAAATGCACAAGCAGGGTGTTTGTGGGATTTGATCCGGTGGGCGGTGTCTTCTAACTGGGCGCGTCTCCCACCATGTTTCCTGATTCCGTGTGCCAATAAGCAGCTGTGTGGATGGTATTGATCTAAGCCTGCCTGTTGCGTTACAGAAGCTGTAGGTAATGAAGGCTACTAGATCGCTGGACGTCTTTCCGTTTCTGATAGGGATCACCTCATTAAAACCCGTCTCCAGTCAAACACACAGAAAGACTCGGAAGAGCTTAAATTACTGCGGCGTGGCGTTTGCTGGCGGAGGTGAGGGACGACGGGGCAAAGCTGTCAACTCGCGCCTGGCGGCGTACCGATTTCTGGAGAGAACTTCCGTGACTTGTTGCTGCAGATGGGAAGGGATTTCTGCCTTTTCACAGCGTGATAGAATTGTATTTTTTATTTCCGTAGGTGCCTCCAGGAAGGACCAGCCCTCGTTTACGCTGAGGCAGGTGAGCTACCTGTGTGAGCGACTGCTGAAAGACCACGAGGGGAAGATCCGGGAGGAGTACGAACAGATCCTTAACACAAAACTCGCAGGTAATAAAGGGTCCGCTGTGAACAGGAAAGCATTTCCAGTGCAGTCCTCTGTCCGGATATCCGGTTGTTCCTCGTCCTCACCTTCACCTGCCTCTCTTTCAGAACAATATGAATCTTTTGTGAAATTCACACAAGACCAGATCATGCGAAGATACGGAGCCCGACCTGCTAGTTGTAAGTATCGTCTTCAGAAGGACTTTAAAGCGTCTCGCCGTTGCGATATAAAGACCGATCATCCACAGCGTCGCTGCTTCTGTCTTCCAGATGTCTCCTGAACTCATCGATGGAGGCCCCAGCTTCCTCCGGAGTTGGCTTCTCTTCTACTGCCCTCTTCCACACGATTTTCATTTTATTTAGCACATTTTTATTTTTATTTTTTTTACCCCTTCAGCTGAAACTGTTTGGGTGTCATGGTTTATCCTCGTTTTTAAAACCCAAAATCTTGAATCCTTGCTTTTAAACGATTGTTGCTGGTCAAAAGTTAGAATCTGAAGGATAAGCTGCACATGAAGCCCCCCCCCCTTTGTTGATATACTCTTTCTGAAAACCCTGCCTGAAGCAGATCTGTGTCAGATATCCTGCCGGCGCTGTAGGAACAAGCTTATTGGCTCATGGTATCATCCTGTATAGCCTTCCAGCAGCTGTATGTAAACGCTCCCCCCCCCCCCCCTTCCCCTTCCCTCACAACTCTTTACCTGAGAATGTGTTTTCCTCCTTTTGAAGAAAATTAAAGTTCTGTGATTCAAGTCTGTTGTCTTTGTTTAAAGTGGGCGTGTGTTCAAACCATGCACGCGCATTTGTGGTGTCAGATTATCATGCGTTTGCACATCTGGCGCGATAGAGTGATAATGAATCGCGAACATCGCATCGGTAGGCACACAATTGTGGGCTCCAGCGCCCCCCTGTGGACATGCAAGGCAATTGCATCTAATTATGGGGGCGGGTGTTAAACCCACTTAAACTGCGCAGCCCATTTGAACGCATGGAAAAATGAGGATTCTATTTGCTTATTTCTGAAAGGGAGGGAGGCAACGTCTGCCGAGCCGCGCTTCATTTGCTGGTCGTCGCGCAGGTGACGTCACGGATCCCAGGTGTGGCACAGGGAACAGGTAAGCTGTTTGCGGCGCGGTCGTTGCAGACGCGAACGTCTGTGTGATTTTAGTGAAACGGCGAACGCCAGATTGTTGTGTGGGTCGAGGAAGGAAGGAAGTTCTCTGCAGGAAAAGCAGCGACAGATATAATTATCTCCGAGCGCTGGTGTTCTGTTTCTCTTCTCTTCCCGAGATCCGCAGCAACGATCGGTGTTTACCGGGCTGTGTCTGAGCATATGGCGGAACGGTGCTGAAAGGGTTAATATGGGATATTTAAAAATGTATCTATCGAGCATATTTTAAGACTCCAATCTGATCCGCATTAGAGTTTGGATTGGTTTTAATTGCGTTTGGGTCCTGTCGGAGCTTCCCGTGCTCTTCCTTAATAAGGTGAGTAGGCCCGAATGAAATTCACATCATGAAACAAAAGAAGTTTGTTGTTGGAAGTCTGTGATAAATAACAACTTATTCAGCTCCGCCCCCAACACAGGAAACACTAATGGGACAACTCGATCACGTTCAGACAGGAAAACTATTCCCATGTTTATTCCCCTTGAGGAATGAATCCTCTTCCACGCGTGGACTGCTTTCATTTTAGGCTTTTACTTTTTCATTCTTATTGTCCATTTCTCTTGATCAAGCTTTTATTAATGCAAAAAATCTATAAACTATTTCATATATGCCTGTTTCGCTTGGAAACATCACTGAAAGTGACGCGTCGCTGTGTTTGAGAAGTAAAACACTTAATTTATCATACATCGTACGGAAGAAAGGATGCCAAACAGCAGCAGGTGAATAAATACATGAAGACCGTTTAAACATTCTCAAGCAAAGACATTTCCAGTCTGACATGAAATGATAGTAAAATTTATGTTATTTAAATTCAGGCCATGTTTTTGACAGATGAACTGAAGGAATCGTGGCTGCCGTGTCTCTACTGTTGCTGTCCTCACCTTCAGAGCAGCAAATTGAATGCCTGGAAAATAAAATGTATTCAATCACATTGATGTTAAAAATCATATTTCCAAAAACCGCGTAAAAACCTTTTCCCTCGGTGTAAACATGGACCCAGTAGAAACTGGATCTTCATGCCTGCGTCTCCTGCCCTCCTGCCCTCCGTGTGAATGCGTGATCCTCCCCCGCAGGGCTGGAGCGGCCATGGCGGAGATCGAACTCGAGCAGCAGGAGCCGTTTCCCGTGGACCGAGACGGCCGACCGTTCCGGGGCGGGAAGGATCAGCCCGACGGCGTCCGGAAGTTGGGATGCTGCGAGAAGTTCCAGCTCGCCGTCTCCAAATGGATGCTCCCGGAGGACTCGCGCAGCAAGTACCTGGAGAGGGCCAACTGCTGTCCTCCTCCCATCTTCATCATCCTCATCAGTATCGCAGAGGTAGCTTTTCCCTGAACGCACACACGTTTCATGTCGTCTAAGTTTTGGGGCGCTCCTGCTGACCCAACGCCGGCGGCGGCGGGGGGGGGGGGGCTGTTTTTAGTGTTTCGCAGACCAAACTTAAACGAGTTGCCGCTCTTGATCTCGTGCTTTCTGCCCTTCGCCAGCTGGCGGTGTTTATCTACTATGCCGTGTGGAAGCCCCAGAAGCAGTGGGTGACTCTGGAGGAGGGCATCTGGAGGAGCAACCTCACGTACAAGCCCGAGCACCGGCAGGAAGCGTGGCGCTTCGTCTCCTACATGTTTGTCCATGCTGGGTAAGCGTCCGTCCGCGGCGGGACTTTCATGACGAGGTGAAAGTCCGACTCTATCGTAGCTCAGTAAATATCGGGTCAGGCGTGGATTCCATCCTGTGGCCATTTCGAACCCGGAGACTGCTCCTCTTTGCAGGGTTCCTGTTTTGGCGTATGTCATCATGATTCTGAACCCCCCCCCCCCCGTTGCCACGGTACCCCCATGTTAGTCACGTAAATCACGTAAAGCTTAGTTTATTAATAAAAAGAGGCCCCGGCAGCTATTTCCTGTCTTACAGGAACATCTGTCAAAACACTCCGAAGTCAAAACATGCAGTCTGAGGAATCACGAGTACATAAACCACGGGAACGCCGGAAAATCCAAGAGTCACGACCGCGCAGAGGCGCATGGGAAAACCCGATTCGTCACAGTGACCCGAAACAGTCTCGTCTTCTCTAGACGTGTAAGAAAACCAGATTCCGATGCGTGTGACCTTCGATCCTTCGACGCAGGACCGTTTTCAAATGTTCCCACATAAATAAATATAAACGGCTGATATTTATGAGCTAAAAGTTAAAAATGGCTCTTTCATCCACAACCTACACATTCAGCACGGCTCTCTCTCTCCCTCTCTTCCTCTCTCTCTCTCCCCAGCGTGGAGCACATCGTAGGAAACCTGCTGATACAGCTGCTGCTGGGAATCCCGTTGGAAATGGTCCACAAGGGATTTGAAGTGGGGATGGTTTACATGGCGGGAGTCCTGGCAGGTTAGCGCCCCCCCCCACACACCCCTCATTCCTGTCAGAAATATGCTTCTGAAATCCTCTTTTTCCGTTTAGGTTCGTTGTGCAGCTCCATCTTTGATCCTCTCAGCGCCCTGGTGGGTGCGTCTGGGGGGGTTTATGCCCTAGTGGGGGGCTATTTCATGAACGCAGTGGTGGTAAGTTAAACAGTCTCATTTAGTCTGTTTTTAAGCAGACTGACCCGACACACGGCTCGATGACGCTTCGCGAGCTACAATGTGCCGACATTATCCTGAACGGCCGGCGACTGTTTAAATCCACAGAATTTCCGAGAGATGATTCCGCTCCTCGGAGTTTTCCGTATCCTTGTCATCGTGATATACGGTACGCTCTGCTGTGTGTTTTCACCTTATGTCATGTCATTACATTTTTTTTTAAACTTGTTAAATGTAACCGTGTCTCCTCCCTCCAGTCGGGGTCGACTTTGGATTTGCCTTCTACAGAAGATTTGGCAGCGGCGATGCCGCTTTGAGGGTAGGAACTGTCTTTAACCTTTACAGGTATATAAAAAACAAAAAAAAGCCCCCAGAGAAAAGCGCTTATCCAGCCCCCCCCCCCCCCCCCCCAACTCTTAAAAACTTGATTCCCATTCCCTTCCTTGTCTTATCTCCTCGTCTCCCCTTCTCCTAACTTTTTCGGCTCTTAAACTGACACGGTGGCGTAGTGGTTAGCGCTGTTGCCTCTCACAGAAGAAGGTACCGGGTTCCGATCCTGTCTCTGCAGGGTTCGTACGTTCTTCCCATGTCGGTGTGGGTTTTCTCCAGTTTCCTCCCACAACCACACCCAGCGGGGGTGAGTGGTTGTTTGTCTCTATGTAACCCCGTGATGAGCTGGCGACACATTCAGGGTGTACCCCCCCCCCCTAGCCTCTCACCCATAGCAAGCTGGGATAGGCTCCAGCAACTCAGCAAGGAAATGGATGGTCCTGCAGGTTTATGGGCGTTCACCACCTTTCAGGGAGGTCGAGGGTCAGCACTCTGACACCCTCCTACTCTCACCTCCCAGGTGTCCTTCGTGGCTCACTTTGGAGGGATCCTGGCCGGAATGACCATCGGCTACGTCTTCTTCAGCGCTTACAACAAGAAGCTCCTCAAAGACCCTCGTTTCTGGCTGTGCATCGTGGGCTACGTAGCGTTTGTGCTGTTCGCCGTGCTCTTCAACATATTCCTGTCCCCGGCATCGTAGGACCGAAACAAGCCGCACACAAACGAAACGGCTGTGTGGCAAAACGAGAAGCTCACTGACGCGTTCAGGGACTTTGTGAATGTTGTGCCACATTGGTTGCATTCAGGGTGCCTCTGCAGACGGGAGAACGTGGCCTTAATGCTTTAGAGCCGAGTTGGATGTGATTTGCAGTCGGGAACTGATGTTTGACTTCATCCCGGATTCGATCTTTTATGTGTTTGAGTGTTTTTTCGTGATGATTACATGATGAAGAGTTGTTGGGCTGTTTTGACTGACTGCATTGAAACGGCCAATTCTTCTTTGGTTGTATTTTGTTGCAAGAAACTTGTCCCCAACATTTAACTCCGTTTTGATGAACATTCATTTGGTTGCATTTTTTCACAGGAGCAGAAAAAAAATGTTTTTTATGTTATATTGGAAACCGTTAATAAATGATGTGGAAATACTGGAAAGCCGGGGGCTCAGCCTTCCATTTTCTGATGGTACATGAAACAATCTCACGGATCGCAGGAGATAATCTCGAGATGCACACAATTCTTGGGTTTCAATGAGTCCCAGCCGCCATCGTTTCTGTCATCTTTGTTTGTTTGACAGGACGCAGTGAGGACGATCCAAAGGTGAGCCTTCAAAGCGCAAGTAAAAATCTACCAAACAGAAACCCAAATATTTTTTCACTTGTTTCTTTTAGTGTTGCACCTGAAAATCAGTACAAAACTATGTCAAGTAACAATGTTTTATGACAAACACACTGCAAGTACTATGAAACATAGATTTTAATGCTTTTAACTTTCATCAGACCCCTAAACAGAAAGGAGACGTCATGAGATCCATTGTCATGTGACCCGGGTGCGAGGAACAAAAAAGAGACTATAAATCTAACCAGGTTGTGTCCTCACACACTCATCCATGTCTTGTGTTCTCATCTACATCAACAGAATGTGCAAAACAATATACATAAGTACAAGTAATACTGAATAAGTTACATTGTAAGAAACTGAGAACCAAGATTTAAATAAAGTAGCGCAGCTACTAATACTGGCTGTCACGCATCGGCTGGCCCTTTAATTGAAAGTGACAGCAATATAACTAAAAAAACAACACTTTTCTCGAACCAACGGGCCACCGAGGTCTAGTCGGCGCCGGCGCCGGCTCCGGCTCCGTCTTCGGGTTCGGGTTCATACCCCTGTAGCTAAACGGGAGGGGAAAGAAAGTACATCTATTGTTTATTATGCTTTCCAAAACTCATTTTTGTGTGTACGTGACAATTTTCAAATTCACAAATACAAAAATATAAAATGTTACAGTCCAAGATGTCAGGCGTTGAACTAAAAAAAACTAGTTCCAAGGCTTACCCTTGCTCTGAGCGCCTTGTTTTCCTCCACCAGACCGGCACACCTTTGCCTCAAGTCGATCACCTCCTGCTGCAGAGCCTCGGTGTCGGCTGAACTCAGGTCGGCTGCACCCAGATTCTCCTTAACAAATCTAGGAGGTGCTGGTTAAAGAATCAAAAACAAAATGGTGGCATTCCACACATGAATTCTCTGCACCATTGAGTCGTAAAGGATACTCCAGAGCGTTGCTGGGCCTCTCTTGTTTTTCATACAAAGCCAACAGAACTAGAAATCCAGACAGAGGAGAGAAAATAAAGTTTAGGAATTGTGGCATCAATACAAACCAAAGTCTGATATGGAAATCAGCAGCAAATATTCTTTAAATTTGATTATAGTAACTTTAAATAAGTATTTAATGATCCTTTGCGCTAGGAAACATTTGCATTATGTATTTGTTTAGTAAGAAAGATTAATTAATACATTTTATATTCTTGCATAGGTGTGTTGGCACAAGCCTGCAAACCCTAAGCCCATAATAACAGTGATTAAATATCTTATTAATCATTTGCTCCATTAAAAGGATTTAAACGCGCAGAAGGAGCCGCACCGCCGGTCAGCCTGTCGGCGATGCCAGCTTTCTCCAAGTATCTCCGGAACTGCTCCCGTTTGGAGTCCGAAGCCTGTCGGAGGAGCAGAGAGACATTTTGGGATTAATTCGCAACTTTTGCCCATAAAGAAGCATCTTTTAAAACCCCCCCACGCAGTCTTCAGTTTATTAATCAGCAGCACCTTGCGACAGCCGCTGGTGCTAATATTAGCTTAGCTAGCTTACAAGACAAGCTACTATAGACTCAGCGTGCGTCATGTAAATCGTAAATAAACACACTTACCCGATAATGCGCCATTAGGAAACTGACTTGTTCTTTTCTTTACTTAAACACACTATTTCCGTAACGCCTGATATCGCCCAAGGACTTTAGCAAATGAGGTCAAGAACTGAGGAAAAGTTAAGTTTCGTTTATGACGCTGGGATGCTGCGTTCAAGTGCTCCACGTAAAAAGGAAAACATAGCAAGACGTCAACCACGAACGCAAATTATTTTTGATGTTTTGTTTTTAATTAATAATACCACCACGCAAGATTTATATCGTGAAAGTCTATCTGGCGCAATTACCGATTTATTCCGATATTTTGAAAAAAAAAAAAAAAAAGATTTACTTATAACGCGCTATTGTGGATTTCTACTGCCACCTGCTCGTAATATTGCGTAACAACAGACTTGCTCACGCCATTTGTTTCGTCTCGGTCTCGTAATAACCTTGCTTAAATGTTCGCTTTTTAAACATCAAACAAAATGCACGTTTTTTGTATTTGCTGCTACAAAATTAAACGGTTTAAATTAGATCAGTCGATAATGTGTTTAATGTGACTCTCCGGGTGACAGGTCACAAAACAAGTCTGGATACGAGTCAGGTGACAGCGACGATCATCACGAGCGTGACAGGCGCTCCGAGCCAATCATTTGTGAGCTTGTAAATGCAACAGCGAATCAGATTCAGGGGGCGGGAGTAATCGGCTAGTTTTTTTTTCAAGAGAGAGGAAATGTGAGGGATCATGCTCTGTGTTTCCAAGCAGCCTGGGCATTATTGACAAATTATCGCCATTGCTTGACGCTCGTTTGCGTTTTGTATCGCGCCTCCGATTCAAACACGAGTGTGGTGGCCGACAAATAAGTCGGGGTGGGTGGGGGGGGGGGGGGACGAGGGGAAGCCGCTGTTGTTAGCTCAAAATGTCGATTCAGTACGAGGTGGAACAGCTGGCTGACAGCTACGGGGTTGCGGACTCGTTCCCCAAAGATTTCGGTTATGGGGAAGAGGAGGCCGACATCGAGGGGAGCCCGGTTCCCTCCGACAGCAAGCCGAGAATCCTGCTCATGGGCCTGAGAAGGAGCGGCAAGTCGTCGATACAGAAGGTACAAAGATGATAGCTGTTAGCCCCTCGAAGCGAGCCCCTCTCATTTGAATGGGGGGGGGGGGGGGGGGGGTGCGTTAGCAATATAAGCTAGCTAGCGAGCTAGGTTGTTTAGCATGTCATAAGCGGGGATGACTGACCACCAGCGGGTAACACGGCTAGCACCTAGCATCGGAGTAAAGCTAACGTTAGCGTCAGTGAATGATTAACGAGGTGGACTGAGGGGACACCGAGCATGTGACTGCTGTGTTTGAAAACCTGTCCGACATGCCTGAGGGGGGGGCAGCTCTCACATGACAGCAGGGCCGACCACACCTTCCGTTCTGCGAGTCACAATGCTTGTTGTAAATCAGTGCGCCGTTCACGACTGCACCTGCGGGTCGGTCGTGATACAGAGGAAAGATTTGCACGTGAATCATGGGCTGATTTGGAACTCTTAAAAAGAGGAATACACCTGTCATCCTGTTTAATGAGCTCAGAGGAATATCCCTGCATGTTGTTGTTTTTACACAGATGGGAAATATATCTGACTCTGGATGATGAGCATCTAATCATTTTACGATACGCTCATTGATCTTTATTATGAACGATTTCTGCCGGGAGTTGCGTCACTCGTACCTTTTTAAAGTTTGCCTCTTTCAGACTGGAGCTGTGGTTGAATAATGGACGAAAGACTCGTGTACCTTCTGTGATCTCCTATTATTTACGTCCAGATTCAAAGGGAGCGTAGCGTCTTGTCCTCTCTGGATGTAGCCTGAAGGAACCGAAGTGCTCCCCCCGGAGAGTCGGACATTAGCGTTTCTCCTCCCAGGTTGCCATGACAATCATGTGATTTGGCTTTGTGCTTGGTCCTCGGCCTGCGACCGGTGGCCCACATTCTGGATCAGAATGTCATTTCTGATCCACGTGTCATTTCAGGTGGTTTTCCACAAGATGTCCCCCAACGAGACTTTATTCCTGGAGAGCACCAACAAGATCTACAAGGACGACATCTCCAGCAGCTCCTTCGTCAACTTCCAGATATGGGACTTCCCGGGGCAGGTCGACTTCTTCGACCCGACCTTCGACTACGAGATGATCTTCAGAGGAACCGGGGCTTTGATATTTGTCATCGACGCTCAGGTTGGAAAAACTGGAAGGAATCTGGAGCGAGTTTCTCATGGTTTCTGTTCTATTTGCAGAGATTTAGCTGCTCAGATTGAAATAAAACCCATATTTGGTGCTCGTAATCTCCTGTAGAGAATATAAACGCTGCGATGAACCGCCGGGATAAAAGGCCAATTACACGCCGCGGCTTTTACACCGACGCCAGCCACTTTGATGGCACTAAGTGATCAAGAAGCAATCTCAGGATGCCGCTTTAGCCACGGCGGATCTGATTACAGGGCTTGTTTGCACTCGGGCAGGCGCATCAGTTACAATTTGCTTCAGCATCTGGGTGCGCAGTGACATTTGAAGACGCTTGTTTTTCTCTAGCTGACGGTCCATTTAATACATTTCATTATGCCTGTTGCGTTTCACTCGCTGCAGCGAATCTAGACTTTTTGGTTCCTCTTTGTTACCGACTAGGAATCAGCTGCTATTCAGCTTTTGTTTCTAAATGTTTTAAATTATTCTTGTGCGTCTATGGCTGAACGGCGCCTGCGTCGCCTTCCCGCTGTCAGGACGACTACGTGGAGGCTCTGGGCAGGCTGCACCTCACCGTGTCGCGAGCCTACAGGGTCAATCCCGAGATCAACTTCGAGGTGTTTATTCACAAAGTGGACGGCCTGTCGGACGATCATAAGATCGAGACCCAGAGAGACATCCATCAGAGGGCTAACGACGATCTGGCGGACGCGAGTTTGGAGAAGCTGCATCTCAGGTCCGTTTTCTCTAACGTTATTTCACTGCTGCAGTTCCTTCAACCGGCTCAACCGGAAAGGATTCGCCTTACGCTACCTTAAAATACGTTTATGCACAGATACGGGTTCATCTTCTTCTCTATATATCCAAACGTTTCACAAGATGAGAAGAGACGACGAGAGAGACAAGTTTTAAATTATTCCATGGCGGCCTTAGTTTTTCATTGTTGTTTTTTTTTTTTTTAATCTGTACCAATTGTCAACGTATTTTATGAAATCCTTACAGTTCAGCTGAGAATGTCAAAACCACGAGACATTCATGACGTTGGAGCGCCGCTCTGACTCAGCTGCTGTTGTAATCCTGAGCCACACGTCAGTGAAAGGGGACCCCCCCCCCCCCCTCCCAGCCGTCAGACGCTGAGCTGCTTACACTCAGACTTGTGTGCTGCAGAGTAGCGTTAACAAATGATGGAAAATACACAGAAATAAGCTCTCTCAAAGCTCCGTTCAGCAGGATATCAAACATCAGATCCCCTCAGAGGCTTCTCCAAACAGTCGGTTTACTTTTCTCTTGTGGTAAAGACGCTATAAAGGTTTCTACCTTTTAATTTTTTTTTTTATTTCAGTCCACTTCCCCCCCCAACCTGACCGTGAAAACAGACACGGTTATCAAAGGAGGAAGTAATTGGTTTATTCAGTATTTTTCATTGCGGTTCTCTTGAAACGACGTGGCGTTCCTCTCTCTCCTCCCTCGAGGCTACGCTTGGAGCGTTACTTCATCGCTACGGGAAGCAGGCGACTCGTTGTTTTTTTTTTACCTGCTTTCGAACGCGTGATGAGGAAGTGAGAAGCGTTCTCTGGATTTAACTGCTACCCCCCCCCCTTTCATTCAGCTTTTACTTGACGAGTATTTACGACCACTCCATCTTCGAGGCCTTCAGCAAAGTGGTGCAGAAGCTCATTCCTCAGCTCCCCACGCTGGAGAACCTGCTGAACATCTTCATATCTGTGAGTCAAACAAGAATCAGAGTTCTCCCGACTTCCCGTCCTTCCTGAACGTTCCGTCTCCGACAGAATTCCGGGATCGAGAAGGCCTTCCTGTTCGACGTGGTCAGTAAGATCTACATCGCCACAGACAGCTCTCCAGTGGACATGCAGTCCTACGAGCTGTGCTGCGACATGATCGACGTCGTCATCGACGTCTCCTGCATCTACGGGTGAGTTTTTTTTAGGAGCGGTCAAAGGCCGTGCTTTGCCTCCCCCCCCCCCCCTCCATTTAGATGCGGTTTAATTAACGGTGTTTTTTTTGGACAGGCTGAAGGAGGATGGCAGCGGCAGCGCCTACGACAAGGAGTCCATGGCCATCATCAAGCTGAACAACACCACTGTGCTGTACCTGAAGGAGGTCACCAAGTTCCTGGCGCTGGTCTGCATCCTGCGAGAAGAAAGCTTTGAGCGCAAAGGTAAATACCGTGGCGTTTGGTTTTCCTCCTGCCCCCCCCCCCCCCGGAAAACAAGGGAACAGTAGAAAGCAATACGGAAACCTTCTACGCTTGAGTGCTTAGAAGCTGCGCTGGCTGCAGACAGACGCCAGATGATCGGGGGTGGATTGAAGCTTAATGTCCCGGGTGGGAGTGGTTTTATTGACTATTGTTAAAAGCTGATTCCAGAAGAGTCGGCTGTTTTTTGTGTTTGTTTTTTTCCAATACATTAATAAAACTGAGGAGGAATTATTTTCCTAATCAATCTAATTGAAAACCATTAAAAGATTCCTTTATCTGTTTTGTTATTGTGAAGATGTGCTCGCCGTTCTGTCGGGACAGGAAGTGAGTCAGGAAGTGCTGGCCGGTATGTCGTGGCTCATCACCTGCTGTCTCCTCAGGGTTGATAGACTACAACTTCCACTGTTTCCGGAAGGCCATCCACGAAGTGTTCGAGGTGGGCGTCGCCACCCATCGTCCAGCGGGCCTCCAGCCGGTGGGCTCCCCCTGCAGCAAGGTCGTCGCACTGAACGGCACGCCGCGCAGCACCGTCTAGACACTGACGCAAAATAACATTTAAAAAAAAAAACAAAGACACAAAAAGGGGCGTGGAGGAAAGGAAACGGCGGACAGGGAGCCGGTGAAGGACTCACTATGGGATCACTATTCCTCGATCCCAGCGTCTCGACGCACCGAGATCTGCCACCGGATCACCGGACGGTCGGGCAAAAGGCGTTTCAGGCAAACGCGATGCACCTTATCGGCTGCGAGGAAGGTCAAAGGAGGGTTGAGCCGCGCCTGAGCAGGAAGCGCTGCAGGAGCGTCTCCGTAGCGACCTGCCGTTCCCTCTGAACGGGGACAAGGGGGACAAGGGGGGCCGCTCGTCCTAACCTCTCGCCACGGACGAACTGTGATGTCAGTTTTCAGGAATCCCGTGATGAACCTGCCCCCCCCCCACCCCACACCCCCGACCGGTTCTGTGCTCAAGCTAAAAAAAAAAGAGGACATTTTGAAAACAAAGATGGTGGATGCGAGACGACGCACGTTCAGACGATGGCCTTACGTAGCTAAAGCTCGTTGAGCCGTGCGAGCTTTCACTACGACTCACCTCGCCCTCCAGGAACGCTGCCCAGAACTCACTTGCTGTTTCACTTCTTAAGGGAAAATGAGGTTTTGTTTGCGGAATGAAAAGGGATTGTGTGTAGTCTTTGTCTTCATCTCGTGTGTGTGCGTGTGTGTGTATATAGATGTGTGTCAGGTGAACGACCTTTGACGGAAGCGGCGTCGTTCATGTCAATAACAGCAGCTTAGCATAATTAAACTCTCCAATCAGTGAATTACACTTCCGTGTGTGCGCTTCTACTGGAAATCTAACGTTTTGATTAAATATGTGATGTAAAAATGAGTTCACGCGCTGTTTGTTAAAGCCCTGCCGGAATAATTCAGCGAGTGCGTCATGATTAGCAGCGTATTTATCGCCGCTCAAGAGAGAAAGAGAGAGAGAGAGAGAGAGAGAGACGATAAAGAAGGACCAGACCGTAGAAATGATCAGTTTCGCTCTTTGAATGACACGTAGAACTTCACGTCTTGGCTGCATCTGAAGATCCTGGGTGGAAAAAAAGCAGGATTAACTTGGATTGAGTTTAATTTATTCGGGTTATCTGGAGAACTTTCTGCTTAAAAAACGGGCCCAATATCTCTCCTTGATCTCGCCGTTATCACCTGGAAATAAACACTTGCACATGAAAACTGTGATGGTTGATTGAATTTGGTGTATAGTGATGCTGTAGTATGTGGAATAAATGTTAAAATATAATACATTTTGTTTTTGCCGGTGCAGTTAATTATATTCAGTGGATTGATACCGAGTTGATTTTTAGTTTTTGGATAACATCTTTAAAAATGATACAATATCCTCTCGGAACATTATCAAAGTACCGAAGTTGTAAAAAAAAACAAAAACGGATTGAATTACAAAGTGTTGTGAGGCTAAATGTTAGATACACCCGTGCATTAAAAATTCAATCCCAAGGAAACGAAGCAAAGCCTGTCGGTACCTACATGCCGCCACAAGGTGGCGCTGCAGGACCACAGTTGTTCCAGTTGGATGTTCATAAGGAAATTGTAAACGAATGATGGAGGACGCGCGCACGCGCGCACCCGCACGCACCCGCACGCATTTACTGTCTATAAAACCAACTCGTGAATCGCTTCTCCATCCAGTTAAGCCAGATAAGCCTCACAGCCGCTGTCACGGCCCATTACGTGGGGAGACGGCTAAACGCCACTTTCCACGCAATTTAGACGCAATAAAACACTGACAGCTTTTTTTATCCACTTCATTAAGCCAGTAATTTCTTATAAAAATCTCCCACATTAATCCCGGCCATGCTTTCCCTGCGGTTCCTTAAACTCTCCTCCAGCCTCGGCTGCCTTTCTTTGATGCTTACTCAAATAGGCGCTAATATGAGATAAATTATGCATCGGCGTGTAGCCTGCCCGTGCCAAGGAATATAAAGTGTGACGCTGTGAAAGACGGTGAATTAAAGCAAAGTGTGATATCTTGACGGCCTAATGGCAGATAGGTTAAGCCTGTCAGCCTGATGGTTGGTTGATGTGCAAGTCGCTTCACATTCTGATAAGACCCAGAGGTCACGCTTTTTGTGTTTTCAAGGTCATTTGGAGTCCAAAGTTTGTGGTGAAAGAGGCAAAGGATGCGTTAGGCCTTGAGTGACGTCGCTCAAAACTGCATTATGATCTTTATTGTCCCTTTTTAATGCTTGTAAAATCGATTCCTCTCAGGGCTATTCGATATTACCAGAAGCGCAACAACACGCGGGATAATAAAAATCTAAATTAAGGTAATGCTTGAATGTTTTCAGCAAAGACATCCCCACAAAAAAAAACTGAACAGATACAAAATGATGTCTGAAAGAAAGAAAATAAAATTCTAGTTTTAATGTTAAATACAAATCTGATTGTAACCTTTTCAGTAATTCTGCAACGAGAACAGAAACAGAAAAACCTCCTCGGTGGAGCTGGAAATGAAATTACTGAGATTCTAAATATGCTAAAACACAAAATTCAAATTGAATATATAAGATTTGCATCATTTAAAAACATTTAAATGAATCAAAACATCGTAATTGGATATTCTTATCATTGTCATGGATGCAATCATAAGTCAGTCTGCTCCACGGTGTTGACTTTTCGTCTGGCTGGAGTCACAGTGACTCGCTCTTACCGCTAGATGGCGCTGCTGTCTTCTATTTAAGCCGCTCCCCCCCCCCCGCGCCTCCGTCGACCTTTCTGCTGGAGATCATCAGCACGACTCCGACTGAAGGAAGAGGAAGACTCGGGAGAAGTTGAGGAAGCTGCAGAAGCAACGTGCGTGATGTAGAGATGCAGCATGGCATCAAAGCAGCTGAAGTTGCATTGCTTTATCAAAGGGAACACACTTTTGCCTAGCCCCCCCCCCCCCCCCTATTAAGGAATTTCAACCAGGAATGAAATAAAGCCAGAAGAACATACTTTTCCCTGTTATGTCACCCTGACTTCCGCACGCCGGTCAGTCTTGGTGTCGTTACAACAGTGATATTCTTAATAAAACTCAGCCACTATCTCTCATCTTTCCACTTTATTAGCCGTGCTTATGAGGGACGAGGGGGGGGGGGGGGGGGGGTGATGAGAGTGAGATGTCTCAGATAGGTGACAGATGTAATGCAGGCTTCATTTGTTAAACCGTGAGCTAAGTCAGCGTAATTATGCGGCGTAGACGAGGAAGCTGGGATGGGCGGCTTAAAGATTGCCCGATGAAGGAGGTCCCATAATGAAAGGATGATGCATACGTTCATCCCTCCACGTGTCTGTCGTAAGTATCCAAAGTGCATCTCAAATAAAATGCCCGCAGGGAAAGATAACTTCAAGTCAAGACATTCAAAGTGAGCTGCTGAATCAGGGGAGGTTAAAAGCAAAGCTGTAAATAATGAGGCATTATGTGCAGAAAAGCTCTTCCAGGGACGGTTCCGTGATGGATTTCACTTGATTTGATTCCTGATGAATGGGAATTGGCGTTGATAGATCTTTCGATTGATGGAAAAGCCATTATCAATCACTGTTTAATGAATAAATAGTAAATATTTTTCTTGTTGCGGGTTATTGTATACGTGGGAATTGTCTGATGATCAACTGAAACAAATGAATTCCTGAAAGTCTTTTTCTTGGGACCCTTTTTGATGTATTGCTTAAATTCAATGGGTCAGGGGGGAATAATTGATTAGGTCACATTAGATTAGTTTCATGGTTTCTGTAGCGATGACAATTCAGAAAAAATAAAGATTTGATCCTTGATCCAATCTGATCTATAATAAAAATAAAGATAAAACAGACCTGTGAAACTCACACGACCCAACCAAGAAAAGAGAAATCAGAGGAGAAGTGGGAGATTGGATGGAGTGGCAGACGTCGGTTGTATTTTCCCGGTCAGGCAGTGGAGCGTGGAGCAGAGGGCCGGCGGGCCACAGCCAGCTAATGGAGGGGGGGGGGCAACAGCAAGCGGGGGGCCCGGGACAGCGCTGACAAAAGGAGCAGCGACAGATGCCATTATCTCAGCCCCATGCAGATACAAAAGAGCTGGACATCACAGACATGTATGAGCGTGTGTGTGTGTGTGCGTGTGTGCATGTGTGTGTGTGTGTGCGTGAGCAAGGCCTCGGTCAGAGAAGTGTGTGCATGTCTGCACACTGCAAGCTCAACAGAACACAACAGAGAGGAAGTGGATTATGGTAAAAGCTACAATATTTTTGGTAACACTTGTCTGAGCTCCTCTGCCCCCCCCCCCCACCCCCCCTGCATATGTGTGCATGGAATTTCAGCGTGTATCTGGCTAGTGGGCTACAGCCCGCATGATCCCGTCTTGTTAGTGCATGTGAGACGGCTCGATCAGTCACCCATCACTCGCTTAGAATTCAAGGGGCATCATGAAAAGCACATATTGGGGCGCTGCTCTGGACCTTAAGATATGCAGCGTTCGCTTCACCCAAGGATGTTCTGGTCATTTGGGGAACCCTGGTGTCGGGGTTTTTTTTTTGGGGGGGGGTCTTTGGAGAGGCAGATGTGGCGATGCGTGCTTTGGGATTGGCAAAGGCGCGGAGAAGGGCTGTTAAGCAGCGGTTTTGGGAGGGATGAGAAATGTGAGCTTTAGCCGGCGCAGCGTGGTGACACGGGACAGCGTTATTGACTGTGGCGGCGCTTGCTGACAGTGGATTGTCACCCCCCCCTGCAGTCATTTGCCAGGCCGGGCTGGGTGCAAGGGGATCAGAGTTGTTGTTTTATTGGAGCTTATAGAGAACGAGTATAAAGAAAAGATGACAAAAGTGAGGAATCGGCGAGAAAAAGGAGGAGAGAGCAGAAGCTGGCAGCCATGCAGATGTTTGAATGTGCACTTAACACGCACGCAGACGCACGCAGACAGACGCGCGGGGGCTGCGGACCCCCCGCCGAGCGTCTCGCACTGATGCTGCCAGACTAATCAGGGTATTTTCTCTCTCCCTCACACTTGTTCATTAGCGGCGGAAGAGAAACCAGACAGTTGTGACGTCGCAATGACGCGGCGTCTTATGTTGAGCTTTACAGGCGAGTGTTAAGTTCTTTGGTATCTTTTATTTTTTTTGCCGGGGGGGGGGGGGGGGTCTAATGATTCTCCACCAGTTGTATTTGCTGTGCGAAACCAATACTAATAATAAAATGACAAACAACGAGGCCAGTCTGGAAGGAAATACTCAAATGTAACTGTCATCATGCACCTGAAGAAGAGTTGTGTGTGGGGGGGGGGGGGGGTCATCTCTATTCTACGTCATTGGATAAAGGCTTTTGCAGAAAAGCGAAGAGCTTCATAACAAATACAGACGGACGGCAAATTGAAGGAGCGACGCCGACGCCTCGGATGGAGAGACATGAATTCATTCATTCCAATGAAGGTGTGAATGATGATTGACCACCGCCTTGCTCGGGTTACAGGCCGCAGCCTAAACCAATCAGCGCGCTTCTCCAGAAAGGTTCTGGAGAGATCGACGCCATGGGCTCGTGGTCCAGGATTCACATCGTTCTCATCCTCATCCTCATCATCATCATCAAATCTCTATAAGTGCCCTTTCTATCCTTTTTTCCTTCCTGTCTGTTATACGTCCTTGTCGGGGACGGACGTTTGAAATCTCATACGTTTCATGGTCAAATGAAGATGGAGGTCAACAACCCTGGATGTTCCTCCAGAATTAAATCTGAGAGTCCAGTTCGCGATATTCCATTGATGTTTGCCTTTTCTATGTTCTCTCTTTGCAGCCCAGGCGTGCCCTTTAGCCGTGCGCCGTTTTATTCGTGTGGATTTGTTGTCTCTAACGGGAACCACGGCAGCACGGAGAATACCGGAGCGCCGCTATTAAAACAGTAAACGGGCTCTTTGGTGCTGAATGGCTCAAGGCGGCGGAGCAGCGGAGTAATAGCTGTCAAAAAGGCCTCTGAGAATCTTTAGGCAGAAGTGGAGTTAAAGATGACGGAGTGGCCTGAGCACAGAGACTGGGGGGTGGGAGTGTGTGTGTGTGTGTGTGTGTAAGGAAATAGAACTTTACAAACATTGATCCCCGGGACTTACTAATCCTACGGTGCCGAAAGCAGGAAATTCAAAGGCTGCAGTGTTTCAAAAGGAAAAGTTAGAAAGCATCTGTTGACGGAATAAAACGGACACAAAAATGCTCCATTACAAATCTAAATCCTGGATTTGGTTGCTTCGAGGCAACAAATAATCCAAGTAAACGGTTTAAAAAGTTGGGAAACAAGGGTGCAATTCTTCCCTCGCTTCCTTCTCTATTTCCTCCTTCCTCTCTGACCCCCCCATCGCTTCCTCGTATACACACAACTTATCCGCACCTGACAGAAATAAATAATTTTAAAGTCTTCCGCGACCTTTCCATCTCCCCCTCCGTAGTAGCATTCAGTGGACTTTGCTGGGAACCTGTGCCGGGGTCCAGATTGAGAATGTGATGTGTGCTCATGCGTTCCGAACAGAGGTGAGGCCTGCAGTGGGAACGCCAACCCCCCCCCTCGATGCAGTAAGCCCGAGAGGGGAGCACATTACGCCGGCTGAGTAATGGGAACCGCAGGGCTCCGAGCCATTCCCACAGTCACGGGTGGGACTACGGTGGAGTGTGAAGCGGCGTTCGGCTCCCAACCGAGCACTATCAGCGCCACGTTGGCTTGATGGCGATGCCGTGTGAAGTTCATCCTGCGTGGATTCCCGGCGGCGGCTTGTTTGGATCGCCTCCAAGAACAAAGAAAAAGTCCCACTGCATTTGCTCCTTTATCCAGATCCAGCCCCAAATGTAGCTGGTTCTGCTTTGCTACGGGTACAAACCTTCTTCAGCGTTTAATCGACATTCATCTGCTGGTTTATGAGTAATGGATGAAAACGGCAACATGCTTTATTTACCCACAGCGTTTATGTGACAGTGACATTACTTCATCGACTGCCTTCCTTGTTATTTCAGTGCAGCTTCTCCTTCAAAGAATCCAATGGCATCCGTCTGCGTGTAAATCCGCCTCTTCCTCATCTTGTTTGCGTCTACATGCCGGTGAGTGGGTGTTCTGTGACGGAAAACATCTTCGGAAAGTGTAACAGCAAGCCTGGAGCGGCCGCCTGGACGGATGGGAACGCTTCAGACGGATGGATGAAGACGAAAAGATGATTCGGAGGAGAGGGAATGCTGAGAGAGACGGACACACTGACACGTTTGGACAGATCCCAGCCACTGATATCTGTCCCATTTTGGAATGAACGCAGCTAACAGGGCGTTGCTCCTCCCATTTTATTGGGACACTTGTTTCTGTATTGATCTGCCGTGCCCTCATTTAAATATTAAAGGAAAAAAATTAAACAGTTCAACAGCAGCTGGCTCTAATTAACAAATCAGCAGCAGGTGTTAACAATCGGATAAGGGGCGGGTCCAGGAAGTGGGGAAGCTTCCTTTGGCACTAACAAGGAAGTCAGGAAACAGTTTGGAGTTAGTCCTGGAGAAACTAGAAGGCATGAACTAAAATATCTACAAATATATAACCACAGCAGGGGGGAGAGGGGGGGTAGAGAACAGATGACCTGAATCCAGCACTGATTGGGGGCGTGGCGGAAGGAGGAGCTGATCTGGACTACATGTAATATTGGAGCTTTACCAGCCAGAGTAAGTGCTCTAAAATAACATCTGGTTTATCAGTCGCAGGTTTGATTTAACCGAGTATGATTCTGTTTTTTTCTCTGTGAGTCCTTGTTGTGGGCTGAACAAACAAAGGAGGTAGAATAAGCGAGACGTCTGTTTGAGTTTAAATCTTTTAACTCAACAGCTTCTCAGTTGTCTGGTTGTCGGACAATATGTTGCATTTTCACATGAGAGTAAGAACACGTGGACATAGAAAAGGTCGCAGTTATACACGCATGCACTTTTTTTTTTTTTTGTTGTGCTGCAAGTTTCATCTGATATTGCTTTGTATTGAGAATGAGCTTCCAAATGGTTTTTGACTGGCATAAATACCAAATGAAAGTCAAGATTTAATTTACGGGGCTTAATATAATACCAAATTTGGAATATTTCGTATATTTGAGAGGTGAAAAATTAGCCTGAAACCCCTGCGATCCGTCCTACGTTCAATTCGGTGAACTGGAAGCTCAGCTGCAGAGATCCAGGTCGCCAGTTCAGAGTGGGGCGATTACCCGGGCCGGCGTTTTCACATCACGCGATTCATCTGCACAACATGGCAATAGCAACTTGTGGAATTTTACTCCACCGGATTCTGCCTTCCTCGCTTTCATTGTCTTTCCCATTTCAGTCTTACCATCTTCTCTCAGACACCCATGCATGAGCAAAAACAAGCTCACACACATACCTGTGCACACACGCAGACACACACACAAAGCGGGAGCGGGCCCTGCAGCGCCTGGGTGTTTTGCGGGTTGGATTCACGTCGATGCTTTCTCTGACTGCACTATTGTTATTTAAATGCAGGAGGGCGATCAGCAGCAAGCACTAATGGCATCCTCAGCAACACACACACACACACACACTCACACGTGCATGCACACACACACACACTTTCACACACGCCAGCCTTCTGGATTCACCTTTAGGGCCACATGAATAACAAATATCGCCGCCACCTGCAGAACCGCAGAGGATTTCAAACCATTTGGGCACATTAGTCAGCGGTCCTTTGACTCGGACGCTCCACTCTCCACTTGGTGTTTTAGCAACGCCCCTCCTCCGAGTGTGCGGTTTGAGGAGAAGTTTTCTTTCTCCGATTGAACTTTATGTCTGTGCTGATCTGACCTTGTCCTCTTATGTTTGACGTTGTTGGGAGGCGTTGCAGCGGTTTGCTGCAACAAGGTTCTTTTCTGTCAAGGCCAATCAGAGCCCGGCTGGAACACTTGTAGTGATGGTTTCGTTTTAAACCCCCCCCCCCACACACACACACCTGACACTGCCAGACCAAATGAGATTAGACAAGCACCCCTGGCCATTAACACTTGATCCTTACCTGCTTCCCCTCTCCCTAGAATACCATGACTGGAATAGTTGGGAGATGTTACCTTTCCCTCCATTCCATGCTCGAGTTTAGTCATTGATTTTGTCGAATTAAAAATTTGTGATTCAAAAACACTTTAATATTTTTTTTTTTTGCCGGGGCACTGCTGAAGCTTTATTTAGCAGCACACGCGTTTACTAATTTAATCAAGGCACGATTTTGGCATTTAAAAAAACCCACACACCGATTCTGATGCATCTACACGCCATAGTGTGATGTAATCACAGACACACACACACACACACACGCACACACCCTGATTGTGCTTCCAAAGGTCATCCTTGTGCAGGTATGGAGTCTTCAGATGTCTTATTTACTAATATACTCATAATAATTAGTTAGTGGTTTGGGTTGCACTGGTTGTGTATCAGCTACATGCTAAAATCTGACCACTCAACAAAGAGGATTATGCATTTTTCTGTTTTGTGTGTGTGTGTGTGAGCACAGGAGTGCGTGTGTGTGTGTGTGCGTGTGTGTGTTGTCAGAAGTGATCCCATTTTCATTACTCACTGGCTCAAAGAAGAAGGTGAGGCCCCGGCTTGCTGCAGTGATAAATGTATTACCCCAATAAACTCTGTCTCCAATGAGTTGCTGAATGCTGACACACACACACACCTGCACACACACACGCACACACACATTGGGGACGGGAGTGAAAGGAGTTTGGCGACAAAGAGGGGAAGGATGGATAGATAAAGGGAGTAAAGAGACAATCAGATGGCAAGAGAAAGACAGTGACAGGTAAGAGGAGATAAAGAGGAGTTGGAGGAAGAGTAAGAAAAAAAAAGAGATGGAAAGGCAGGGGAAAGTGACAGGAGCAGCGGAAAAGAGCTCGACAGGAAGGAGGAGAGATGGAGGAAAAGGGGCACAAAGGCGGTGGGAGGAGGAGGGGGTGCAGCGAGACAGAAGGTTAGATGCAGAGGGGGGCTAATGGTTGTATGCAGAGGAGGACTGTGGGGCATGAAGGGGGTTGTGGGGGCCGAGGGAGCGGTGTGTGTGGGTGGGTGGATGGAGAGCGGATGGATGGAGTGAAGGGTGGGAGGTGGAAGATGGGAGGTGAAGGATCAGTGATGTCCAGCTGGCCTCTTCCTCGCTCCCTCATTAAAGCAGCGCAGGTCTGTCACGAATCGTAATCCTGGAGGAGATGGGAGAGAAGATGTGTGTGTGTGTGTGTGTGTGTGTGTGTGTGTGTGTGTGTGTGTGTGACAAATCAGCAGTGTGTTCTATTGTGGTCCACATTTACTGTGACGTGAAGGTGTGTTTGTGTGGAAATGCAATGTCATTTGATGTTCAATGTGGGGAAAAAAAAAAATCCTAAATTCGACGAGGAAAAAAAGATGCAGAACATTTTATTTAGTAGATTAAACTCTAAAAGTAACAAAACAAAACAAATCCAGTAAATTATTGAACAAAAAAACACAAACGGCCGTCGGCCATCACAACCTGCAGCCCACCTACACAAGAGCTTTTTTGCTGAAAGTTTTAAATAAGTTCTGCAGCAAATTCCCTTTGTTGCACCGTTAATAAACTTAACCGTGTCTGCAGCGCAAAACTGGACGTTCCGAATGTGGTGTTTTTAGGGTTGTTGACCGGGTCCCTTGCATTTTGCTTCATGCTCGCGACTGCATTTAATTTTGTGTGCAAGCAAAGGATTGTGGGATAAATGTATGCATCCAGACACGGGGTGGAAATATTTAGATGTGTGCCTGTGTGGACAAAGTATCATGAATATATGTGTGTGTTTCCGTCCAGCCCACCACCTCTGGTAATGAGGTGAGGGTGAAACTGGATCAGAACCCTTAGTGGAGTGGACTGGCCCCCGTCTTCGGTCTCGGCTACACGCGGGTCAGGCCTTCCTCATTAGCGCCATCGCAGGCGAACGCGCCGCTGTGCAAATTGAAAACACCAAGTTCACCGAATCAAATCAGAACCTCGGCAGAGACCCGCCGAGTCGGGGAGACAAAAGCAAAGCAGGTCTTTTCATGTCTTTTTTTTGGTGGGGGGGGGATTCTTGAGGAATAGGGGAGTTGGACAAGATGTGTTGGGGAGGAGGAGGAGGAGGAGGAGGAGGTCACATGGTGAAAATGAGAAGGGAGGAAGGCAGAATACAATTAAAGGGAGAAGAGAGTCAAGGGGACTGACCCGGTGACGGGAGAGGGGCCAATTCTTGGTGCACGTGCACCACATAATGAGAGTTTGAACTTTTTGTCGCCGGGGTGGCATACCAAATCAACTCGCCCTTTGGAGTATCAAGAGAGAGAGAGAGAGATGTGGAAGAGGGGAGAGGAAGAAAGACCAAATGGAAACAACAGGTCATCCCCACGAAAGAGGCAAAAGCAAATGGGACGGGAGGGATGTGGACCGGCCGACCACGCGAGGAGGGGAGGCAGAGGCAGGGAGCGTGAGAGCCCCCCCCCGCCCCCCCACTACACGGCTGAGTGACAGAAATTAATAATTAGTGACAATGATTGACAGCGTTCCCTCCATCTGCGCCTCGCCGCCGCCTCGCAACGCCTGCCTCCGCCAGCGACCGCGGGCACAATGAGCTCCGGAGGGAGTGTTGGAGACACCGTTGATTGACAACTGCCTCCTGGAGAGACGGGGGGGGGGGGGGGGGGGGGGAAGAGAGGGGGGAAGGTGTACAAGAGAGGGGGATGGAGGGGAGAGGTTGGTGATGGGGGCAAAGGGGGACAGAACAGGAGACGGGGGGAGTTGGGGATTTTGGGAAGCTGGTCAGCGACCCCCCCCCCCCCCCCCCCTCGTCGTCCTCTGAAGATTGAGGAAGGAATTGCCATCAGCGTCTTTCTATCCATTACCGTCCCCACTTTCTCCATCCGTCCTCGTGCTGCCCGTCCACGACAGTTTATGCAAAAGTGACAAATCTTCTACTGAAGGCAGGAGAGGGACAAATAAAGAGGGGAAAATGAGAAAGGGGGTTTGGACTTTTGAGGGGGGGGGGGGGGGGGGGCAGGCTGTAAAGAGCAATCGGCAGGGAATTTGTCAATCTCTCCACTCTCTGTCTTCCTCTTCCTTCACCCACCCATCCATCCCTTCTGTCTGTCTCTCTTTCCGCCCTCAGAAGTGACACCAGGGAGTTGTCTTGGGTTCGGCGTTTCCTCTTGTCTCTGCGCGCGTAAAAATGCATCAGCGGAAGAGTGAAGTATCATACGACGACGCACATGCCATCCGTGCGACACCAAGCCGCACGGATGCGCTTTGGTCCCGCCGTCACGTTTTCTTTCTTGTTTCTTTTATCTCTGCCCTTTTAACTCTTTCCCTCACATCCCTGCTCTCGTTTTTCATTCTATTCTCTTTTTTACCCACATTTTTTTTTTCTCTCTTCCCTCTGGCGCACCCTTCCCTTCAGCCTTGTTCCCTATCCGTGCCAGGCTTGTTTTAGCCTGCCGTGACATGGCCCGGGCTAATGCGCTCCAGAATGGCTTAATCGCTCCACAGGTCTCCAAGGCTTCCAGCTACACACTGTAACAGAGCACACTATTTACCTCTGGGCCACGCAGAGAATGCAGGCTTCGCACTGAGCACGGCCAAATCCAGTGGGGAATCAGTTTCACATCACAACACATTATTGATTTTCCCCTTCCCAAAACAGACATGTTATTCATTGTTGCCTCAGCCCGCTTTGCTATATCTCTCTGTCCCTTTTACGAAAGTGGTGGTGGGGGGGAGGTCAGGATTAAGGTCGTGCCCTGGAGGTAAAAACTATAATGTGTCTTATTATTCTCCCAAATCCATCCATTTCACAGTTTAGTGGTTGTATCTGCACCCACTGTGTGTGTGCGACCAGTCGGCTGACCTTTTATGCAGCAGCTTATTATTTAAAAAAAATGATCTATACATTTTTTAGTCTATGAAGTGATTGGAAATGATAAAAAAGGCACATCATACGTTTCCACATTGCGATGACTTGACATGAGATAATAATCTAAAGATATAAAATGTCCATGGCGTAGTGGTTAGCGCTCCCGCCTCCATCCTGCTAACAAACAAATTGGTCATCAATATGCGGATAGTTGATAGTTGGATCGATCCCTTCCCAGCATGCTTCTGTCTCACGGCTCTGATTGGACTTCAGGAATCTTTATGCTTCCATTGGTTGAGAAACCTGCCGGCTGTTTTTTTTTTTTTTTTTCTTTTTACAAACACGCCTCTACACATTAATTCCATGGAACACTTTGAACAATTTGTCGAATGCACGTAAATGTCCTTGGATTTCCCTCGTCACTTTCTTCCTCTCCAGGCCCGGGAGGGGTGTAACTTTGCTGAAACACACACACACACACACACACACACACACACGCACACA